>NC_068293.1:38632940-38932940 GCF_025860055.1 Xyrauchen texanus | reverse complement strand
CGGGACCGCCCATCGGTAGCTCACAACGTGGTTAAAGAAACACACTCTGATTGGCTGAAGGAGTGAAGGGACCGCCCACAAACTGTCTGTCATAATGGGAGGCTGAACTCAAGAGATGAATCTGATTGGCGGAACACACAAAGGCGAAACAGATTGGCTGTAAACAGAAAGGATGATAACGTTTGTAAGATAAAAATGCAAATTTGTTGTGTTTAATTATGTCTGTAAACAACAGGGTGATTATGATCATTTGGCGTGGCTGTATTAAATGGTTGCAGTCTACTATTTTGTTTTTATATTCGTTTTAGAGAGGAGCTCATTACACATGCAGAACATTCATTACATCACCACAAAAGTAAACGTTAAATGAACACGTGATGTTTTCAATTTTCTATTGTTGACTGAAATAACTACATTACAATAACTTGTACTTGGTATGTAAAGGAACCAGAGGAGACTGGGGCTAGCTCACATTTTCACTCCTTTGAAAGATAATTTATTCTTAGACACATATCTTGATGTTTTTGGGTTATTAAACACATTGGCCTATAGAGACAACATGCCCCAATTTGGGGGTATCTTGTCCCTCTATGCCGATAAGTTGCCGCAATGGGAGCCTGCTTATTATAGGCTTTACTGCAAAGTTAAACAATTGTGAAACACAAATCTATTTCACCCAATCATGTCTTGATAAAAGGCTGTCTTGATTAATTCATGTAATAATATAGTCAGGCCATAATATTTTAAATAAATTATATGCAAGGCATTGTTTCATAAACCTGTACAGTTTTAATGATGTTGCACACAAAATAATCTGATTTGCAACTATAGTAGTCCACTGAACTATGTGTCCAGACCAAATTGGAACAACAACTGGGGAGAAATCAATAGTGCAAATTTTCTTTTTTTCAGAAGTGCAATGTTTATTGATTTCCCATCATTATACACTGGTGGCCAAAAGTTTGGAATAATGTACAGATTTTGCTCTTATGGAAACTAATTGGTTCTTTTATTTACCAAAGTGGCATTCAACTGTTCACAATGTATAGTCAGGACATTAATAATGTGAAAAATTACTATTACAATTTGAAAAAATAAATTCAGAACTTCTTAAACTACTTCAAAGAGTTCTCATCAAAAAATCCTCCATGTGCAGCAATGACAGTTTTGCAGATCCTTTGCATTCCAGCTGTCAGTTTGTCCAGATACTCAGGTGACATTTCACCCCATCTCTTCCTGTAGCACTTGCCATAGATGTGTCTGTCTTGTCGGGCACTTCTCACGCACCTTACAGTCTAGCTGATCCCACAAAAGCTCAATGGGGTTAAGATCTATAACATTCTTTTCCAATTACCTGTTGTCCAATGTCTGTGTTTCTTTGCCCACTCTAACATTTTATTTTTTTTCTGTTTCAAAATTGGCTTTTTCTTTGCAATTCTTCCCATAAGACCTGCACCCCTGAGTCTTCTCTTTACTGTTGTACATGAAACTGGTGTGGAGCGGGTAGAATTCAATGAAGCTGTCAGCTGAGGACATGTGAGGCATCTATTTCTCAAACTAGAGACTCTGATGTACTTATCCTCATGTTTAGTTGTACATCTGGCCTTCCACATCTCTTTCTGTCCTTGTTAGAGACAGTTGTCCTTTGTCTGCAAAAAAAGGATCTGCAAAACTGTCATTACTGCACATGGAGGATTTTTTGATGAGAACTCTTTGAAGTAGTTTAAGAAGTTCTGAATTTATTTTTTCAAATTGTAATAGTACTTTTTCACGTTGTCCTTTGAAGACTATAGTGTGCACCTTTGTATGAAATCTTCAGTTATTGGGCAATTTCAAGCATTGTATAGCCTTAATTCCTCAAAACAACAATTGACTGATGAGTTTCTAGAGAATGCTGTTTCTTTTTTGCCATTTTTGTGCTAATATTGACCTTAAGACATGCCTGTCTATTGCATACTGTGACAACTCAAAACAATGTTGAGCTTCATTTAACAAACCAAATAGCTTTCAACTGTGGTTGATATAATGGCAAGTGATTTTCTATTACCAAATTAGCAATTTAGCATGATTACTCAAGGATAAAGTGTTGGAGTGATGGCTGCTGGAAATGGGGTCTGTCTAGATTTGATCAAAAATGAATTTTTTTCAAATAGTGATGGTGCTGTTTTTTACATCAGTAATGTCCTGACTATACATTGTGATCAACTGAATTCCACTTTGGTGAAATGAAGTGTCAATTTCCTTCCAAAACAGCTCAATCTGTACAGTATTCCAAACTTTTGGCCACCAATGACTATTCAAGGGAAAGAATTAAGGTGCATCCCAAACCTCACACTTCTGCACAATTCTACGCCATTTTGTAGTGTAAGTAGTGAGAATAGTACGTTTACACTGAAAATGCAGCAAAAAGAAGTGCACTTTAAGTACACGATGCACTTTTTCAACCGTCAAAACAGATTGTGGAATGTTGGACACTTCATGCACTCAGCGCATGTGGCTTGACATACATTGCGGAAGGGGCGGAGTTACCTGGCAGCTCTACTGGTCTGACAAAACAGTTGTAAATAATGAAGAATGTAGCAGCTAGTAAAACTTTAGTGGATACAGCACCTTACAAATGTAAGTTGAATGCTTTACCAACACCCCAAGCTGTGTAAATATGTACATTGTTTAGGATACAAGTGCTGAACTGATGTTTGCTAACGTGCTTAAGCTAGTAGCAACACATCACATGCGCTTGAAATATCACTTCCATCAGCTGTCTAACGATGAATGCTTCTGTGTAGTCAAATAAAATGTTATATGCTCCATTTGGGACAATACTACACTTTGAAAATTCAAACACTATATGGCTGAATGCATAGTATATTTTGTAAGTGCATAGTGTGTAATGTGTTGTTTGGGACACAGCTTTAGGGTTTTTGAAGTATTTAAGAATGCGGGTATTGTTCAGTACAAGCTAAGTACTTCAAGTTAAGCTCTGTCAACAGCATTAGTGGCATAATCAATAAAATAATAACAACATTTTTATTTAATTTTGACTCAAACAAATTATTTTAAGGAAAGATTGCACTTGAGTTATGACACTTACAATGAAAATACGCGGCGCCAGGCAATAAGTAATAAAATACACATGGCTTCAAAACTATAGCCACAAGACTTTTATTACGTGTTGCCATTAGATTAGTGTCATCTAGATGTAGAATCACTTGCTGTCTGTGCAAAGTTATATATCCAATCTTTCAAAGGCAATTTCATGACCATTTAATGCTGGTAAACCTTAGCAAAGAGATATGCCAAGACTATTATGGAAACTGCACAGATAGAGCATAATTTGTTTATTAAATTAACTAGATGGCGTAATGTCAGATATAATCTACAGATTTCATTTTTGCTTTGTATTAATGTGATTTTCTTATGGTAAATAAAAATAATCACTCAACAAGAAACAACCCTGTCTGCACTTGGACTTAGCTTATCTCAGATTGAGGTGAACATGATCAAAATATCCATACTCTGTTCATTTTTTCGTATAAACAGAAAGACATTGGAAGGAATTTAAAATATTGCATCACTGAACATTTAATCAGAAAGACTTCTAAGGTTCTGCTGTGAATATCAAGAAGTGTTGGCCCACCAATGGTTACTCAAGTGAGAGCACTGTGCCTGAAATTCTCACCACGCTGTCAATCACTTCAAGAGATAAAGTCTTAACTAATTTATCTTTCAACAGGATTGTGCACTCTGTATTGAATATGTATCACACCCATTAAATGAAGGACAAGTTGATGAAGAAAATCAACTCACTTCATGTCATTCCAAACCTGTTTAATGTTTTGGAACCACTATATATTAGGTGTCTTTAACATCTATAAAGGGGATAGTTCACCCAAAAATGAAAATTCTCTCATCATTTAGTCACCCTCATGCCATCCCTGATGTGTATGACTTTCTTTCTTCTGCATAAGTTTATCTCAGCTTTGTAGGTCCATACAATGGAAGTGAGTGGTGACCAAAACTCAGAAGGTCCAAAAATTACATAAAGGCAGCATAAAAGTAATCCATACGACTCCAGTGGTCAAACCCATGTCTTCTAAAGTGACATGATAGGTGTGGGTGAGAAACAGATCCATATTTAAGTCAGTATTTTGTTTCTTCTGTGGAACACAAAAGGTGATTGATTTTGCTCTGATCTTTTACTGTAAGTCAATAATTGTCTCACGTCTATTTTTATTTCTCCTTTAATTTTACGAGAATCATCTGAGACAAACTGAGAACTCCATTAAGTCTTGTGAGAAAAGTCTTGTGAACACTAACATTTTTACCTGTGATTCCCCAACCAATAAAGCTTATAAAAATCAATTCTCCACCATCATGCTGTAGTATTGCATTCAGTAGCTAAATATAAACATTTCTGTGAGCTTGACAGAAGGGATGAACAAGGTAACTGTGAACACATGAGCACTGAGTGCTTCTCTAGATATTGCCAGCCTTCTGCATAATTGATAGAGAGCAGAGAAAGGAAAGAGGTCACCAATGTATGCAGAGAAAAAAACACATCTTCGACAGTCTGATCTCAAATGCTTCATCTATCTACTACATTAAAGGTGGTTCTCTGCATTTGTTTAGCTACATTCGATTTTTACTCCACTGATGGTTAGGTTTAGGTTTGGACTGGGGGATACAGTTTATAAAATATGCATTCCTCTTCACTGTATTACAACAATGCTTACCGCTTTGGCCACTGGGGCCAGTGTTTCGAATTTCAGTAAGCACAGACCCATTTTAGCTAAAGAAAATATTGATGTTCGATTTGCAAATGAATTGGTCAAGTCAAATCTTTCAATCTATTCAATACTTTTGAATCTGTGAAACCGGTTCAAAAAGTGGTCTGAATGATTTGTGAATAGATTCGCAACTCTGATTCAAAATAACTCGGAACTCCAGACAGCGTATTTTGCGTCTCCACCCGGGAACCTAAAGAGAAGAGATTGATTAAATGTATGTTTTAAACTGTGTTTTTGGCTATGAATTAAGGCAAAGGTTATTTGCACTAAGTGCAAAATGTAACCAAAAGGATTTTCTTGGCACTTTTGTTTTGTCTCTTGATTTGGACTTTCATGAGGCATATCAGTACGTTCACAGCATGAAGGTAGGATCTTATGCATTTATTAATGAAGTATAAGTATATTGTTTTAAAATCACCCCGCTCTGCTTCCAGTTGTTATGAAATGCCCTGAACACATTAAAATACTCATGATAGCTCATTATTGTCATTATTTTGACAACTACAACCTATAAATGCACTTTGCTAGCTAATTATACTTACACATAGTAGAGCTAAGCAGCACTTAAATTTAACACCAACAAAAGTCAGCCTAAGAACAAGAGCCTATCATCACCACAATGGTAACTCCAAGAACTCAGGCCTAACAAATAATCCTTTTAAATGCCAATATAACACAACATTAAACAGGAACTAATCTCTTCCTAATTTTATCTTACATAAAAATAAGGGGCCTGGGTAGCTCAGTGCTAAAGACGCTGGCTACCATCCCTGGAGTTCGCTAGTTCGAATCCCAGGGTGTGCTGAGTTACTCCAGCCAGGTCTCCCAAGAAACCAAATTGGCCCAGTTGCTAGGGAGGATAGAGTCACATGGGGTAACCTTCTTGTGGTCACTATAATGTGGTTTGTTCTCGGTGGGGCGTGGTGTTGGTGTTGGATGGCGTGAAGCCTCCACACGTGCTGTTTCCATGGCAACGCGCTCAACAAGTCATGTGATAAGATGCGTGGGTTGACGGTCTCAGATACGGAGGCTGCTGGGATTCATTCTCCACCACCCGGATTGAGGCGAATCAATGCCTGACCATGAGGACTTAAAAGCACATTGGGATTTGGGCATGCCAAATGAGAGAATGCAGAAAATTTAGAAAATACATAAAATAACACCTAGTTACAACATTTGTTCACCCTCAGTCCCCTGCAAAAGCAGGAAATGGATCTGTCCATTTGAACAAAAGCAAATGCAGGGAAATGGATGTGAAATGATAACCCTGTCTAGTTTCATCAATGCAAAAAAAGTATTCATGTAGGCCCAACTCAAATTGATTGGATTGAATGTACTGAAATAAAGTTAAGACAAAATGTTCTTGAATTGTGTTGCAAGCTGAACAACATGCAAAAATCTTTTTTGAGTGAATGTCAAGAGGGGGTCTAGAAAGTCCCTTTGTCACCTAATAGCCTGCCAAAAGAGCCTACCCTGAAGCCTCTATGATATTCTGATCATTACATATGGCTCAATCCCTTCTTTAATGCAATTCTATTTGAGGTATCATTCATGTCCGGACTCCGGAGCATGGTACGCACCAATGTTTGGTACTAAGGGTCAAATAC
The DNA here is from genome assembly GCF_025860055.1 of Xyrauchen texanus. NCBI lineage: Eukaryota > Metazoa > Chordata > Actinopteri > Cypriniformes > Catostomidae > Xyrauchen > Xyrauchen texanus. The sequence goes on along the minus strand of NC_068293.1, from coordinate 38,926,546 downwards.
TTTTGAAAAATCACTAACATTTTGAATAAGCAACAGTAAATAGTGATTTTAGCCTTAGCAAACACCACTGACTATAACACATATCGTTTTGTCTTGTTAGTTCAAGTAATGGCAATTAACAAAAATAGCTAAATTCAGTATCCTGACTGTTGGTTGGGTTTCAAGTGTTTTTTTTTTTTTCATTTTTTATTTAAGGGTCAGGGTTCCCCTTTCTGCTCTAGTGCTCAAACATTGTATTTACTGATGAAAGTGTGAGATGACCCTGCTCACTAAGTGAGGCTGTCAGACACTGCAATTGGATGAAAGAGAAAGATTAAAGGACGGCGAGCCCAGCAGCATGGTTAATTAATTCATAATGGATTAACATGACTACAGAGGAAATGAATAGAGAAGGAGGTGGAAAGACTGGGAGAAGATGGAATTTAACATGTCATCCGGATGTTAAAATTATTTGGAGCCAGTTAAGAAAATTAATGGGACATGATGGTAACAATGCCAAAACAGTTGAACTTGTAGTTGGTGGAAAATTAAGAGATAAGCCAGCTGAAGTAGCTGATGCACTCAATAATTATTTCATTGATACAGTAGAAAATATCTACTGATTAGATCTCTTAGGCCATCTCGAGCGAAAGATGTCATTGGAATGAACTCTGTTATGATGAAAGAGCTCTCTCAATTATTAGTATACCCAATTACGAAAATTGTTAACCTTTCAATTGCTCAGGGATTGTTCCCAAATGTGTGGAAGTTGGCTGAAGTTTTTCCTGTGTTCAAAGGAGGTGATCGTTTGTCCATCTGTAACTATAGACCTATTAGTATCCTGCCGGTGGTTTCCAAGGTGGCCGAAAAACTTGTCTCAGAACAAATGATAAATCATTTAAATACCAGTTCCTACTCTCTACATCCATATCAATTTGGCTTCCGTATTAATCATTCAACAGAAACAGTCAATTGCTATTTCATTGACGAAGTCAAGTCACAGTTGGATCGAGGAGGGGTTGTTGGTGCTGTTTTCTTAGATTTAAAAAAAGCATTTGACACTATTAATCATGGAGTTCTTTTATCTAAGTTAAAAACTTTTAATTTTGATACAGGCACTACTAAATGGGTTGAATCTTATTTAACACATCAGACTCAGTTCGTTAGAGTTAGGAATCATCAATCAAGTGTAATTTCCTTATCTGCAGGTCTCCCACAGGGCTCTATTTTGGGTCCACTTTTATTTTCATTGTATGTAAATGACTTGCCAAATGATTGTCCTAATGTCAATACCCAAATGTATGCAGATGACACAGTAATCTTTGTACATGCTAACAGTGCAGCTCAAGCAGCTGATCTGCTATCAAAATCAATGCAAAAGATCACAGAATGGTTAAATCATAATTGTCTTCAATTGAATGTATCCAAAACCGTATGTATGTTTTTAAGTAAATCTAAAAGCCGCTGTGTAGAACCTGATATAGTCGTAGCAGGGGAGAGACTACAAGTCGTCTCAGAGTTTAAATATCTTGGAGTTTACATAGATAACAATCTTACTTTTAAATTACACATTAAGAAGGTTTGTAATCACATTAAGTACAACCTGGCAAATTTTAGATATGTCCGTAGCTGCATGTCAAAAAGGGCCGCTATGATGTTCGTGCACTCCATGATTTTATCTCATATCACCTATTGTTTGACAACCTGGTCACAAGCTAGCAACACTTCTCTTAAACCATTACTATCCCTATATAAGAAAACTCTTAAAGTGCTCGATAGGAAATCCATATATTATCATCATTGTCATGTTTTAAAAAAATATAATTTATTGAATTTCGACAACTTGATTATATATGCAGATCTCTGTCTTGTGTACAAAATTCAGCATGGACTGGCTCCTCCTGTATTGCGGCAGTTTGTGAGCACAGCACCAAATGCTCTCAGATCTACAAGGAGTGCAGCAAGAGGTGACTGCATTGTCCCGTTTAGGAAGAGTGCGCTTGGTCAAACAGCTTTTTCAGTAAGGGCTGCTCATGAATGGAATCACATTCCCATTCAAATTAGGAATTTTAAATCGTACGCTTCTTTTAAACATAACTTAAAGAAATGGTTAATAGATAGTCAGGACTGTTTACATTACACTTGACATGAAATCTTGCTGCTGCAATGTCTTCCTTGTCCTGCCTTTTTGATTGTTTGTTTGCTTGTTTGAGCCTCTTGTGCTATGCCAATGTGGTTGGCTGGCTTATTGTGTTCTTTTGTGTTTAGATAGGTGAAACCTTTGTTGTTAATTATTGTCCTAGCTATATTGTTTTTTTTTAAGGTGTGACATATCAAGATCTGTCCAGGGACAGCAGATGTAAAATAGCCTATTGGCTAATTCTGGCACACTGTACATTTAATTATGTATCATTAGTGTTGATAGTGATTGGACACTATCCCATAATCCAATAGGAGCTGAGACAACGTCACATTCAAATGCTGAATATGAAAAAAATGGTGGAGAACCGCAAGTCAGGCGGCTCTTTTCAACTGTAAGAACTACATATACCAAGAAAGTTGTTCCTTGTGCAAATTTTGCTTTGTTAACAAAACCAGAGTAGATTACTTCCATGGTTGTTGTTATTGTACATCATATATACCGGTCACGGGACAATGCCCATGAAGTATATCCGAATCTAGTTATACCACTCACCTACATAGCTAAACAACATATTGTCATACAGCTGAGAAGTACGTCCTCCATCAAATGCAGTTTTCAATACACTACAGGTTTGTTTGAAACCTTGGTGAAGACTGTTCATTTTTACACAGTTATTTGTTTGTCATAGTTTTTAACGAAAATGTACTTTAAATAAGTAAATGGTCTGCACTTACATAGTGCCTTTTTTAAACTTAGTGGTTACCGAAGTGCTTTACACTTTGTCCCATTCACCCATACACTCACACTCATACACCAATTATGGCAAAGCTGCCATGTAAGGTGCTAGCCTGAAATTTGGAGCAACTTGGGGTTCAGTGTCTTACCCAAGGACACTTCGGCATGTAGATCATGTGGACCGGAAATCGAACCGTCAACCATGCGATTAGTGGCCGACCTGCTCTACCACCTGAGCCACAGCCTGTATTTTCTAAATTAGTATAAACATAGATTAATTTAAACATGTATAAACCTATAATATTTGTTTTTACGTGACCAGTGACACAAGATAAGTTTTGAATGGGTGTAAGGCTCTGTGCAATTATTTGAATATTTTGAGTTTTTCCACACTGGTCTATTCTTGTGGTATTATTTCAGATAAATCCAGCCCTAAATGAGGTGTAAAAGCAAAACAAACCATGATGTGTCAGTCAGACATCTCCACCCTGTCTATGTGGGCGGTTCTTGTACAGAATAAGCTGCAATGTGGTGCAGATTTTATGTCATTCATAAAAAATGTACTAGCTGTGACCCACTTGGAAGATATGAAACATGTCCTGCATTGCGACATTTAGCAACATACTCGGATGCTTTATATAAGTGGCCACTGACAGAAATGGCATTTAGACAGGGGCATCCTGGGTAAGCCTACATGAAATAGAACAGAGTGGGTGAGAATATTTTAAGTAAATGTAAAAATTTCAAAGGTCCTGTAGGTGAATGGTAAACCTCTTCACATAAATATTAGTGCCAGTATATCAGTTGTTTTGGACTCTTAGCATAAATAATCTATTTGAGAATGGTTTGCAACTTAATATGTTTACTCAAACCATACTTGCATAACTTAATAATTCAAGCATTGCATGATCAAGTCCAATAAATGAACAGCTTTTACTGTAAATTTGGTTTAGGGACAAAATATAAATTATACAATCGAAAGAAATTAGTTTCTCGGATGTTTTCATGAGTTTTTCAATGTCAGCTCCATCACACATGCGCTCTCTCAGGCCTGAATAAAATTTTCAAGGATGTGCTTTTCAACAGGCAGACAATGGAGCTTCACTTACCGATTCACCTTGAACAAACTCAGTTGGATCAAGTGACACTTTCTGTCTACGGTGTCTCTAACTGTCCCAGTTGTCTGGTGAGACAAAGGATATATCTTCGAAATTCTGCATGGAGAATTCACTTTAAATGATATGCTCCTGCTGAAGGCTATTTTCTTTGCCATTTAGTTGCATGTAAATAAACAACTATTATTTTGCACGTGGCTTTACAGAAAAAATGCGACTTGAGACTTAACGTGACTTGTCCTTGTAAGGCTTGAAACTTTATGCTGAAAAGAATGACAATTACTAAATACTCATGGTGCAATGATATTTTAATGCATTTGGCTTCTAGTTAAAGGGTTAGTTCACCCAAAAATGAAAATTCTCTCATCATTAACTCACCCTCATGCCAACTAAGATTGACATTCTTCTGTAGAACACAAACAAAGACCTTTTAGAAGAATATCTCAGATCTGTAGGTCCGAACAATACAAGTGAATGGTGACCAGACCTAAAACCAGCTCCAAAAAGCACATACTGTAAAAGCAGCATAAAATGTATCAATACAACTCTAGTGGTTTAATCAATGTATTCTGAAGCGAATCAATCAGTTTTGGGTGAGAACAGACCAAGATGTAACTTTTTCACTATAAATCTTGACACCAGTCTCCTTGGCGATCTTGATTTCAAACTCGACTACACCTCCTATAGCGCCATCTAGTGCTCTGCACATGCGTCAAGCACTAGGAAGTGTAATGGAGCTTGAAATCATGATCGTGCCCAGAGATTGCAATTGCAAGATATACAGCGAATGAGTTGTTACATTTTGGTCTGTTCTCACCCAAAACAGATTGCATCACTTCAGAAGACATTGATTAAACTACCATAGTCCAATGGATTACTTTAATGCTGCATTTTTCTGCTTTTTAGAGCTTCAAATGTCTGGCCACAATTCACTTGTATTGTATGGACCTACAGATCTGAAATATTCTTCTAAAAATCTTAATTCTTGTTCTGCAGAAGAAAGAAAGACATTCACATCTGGGATAGCATGATGGTGAGTAAATGATGAGAGAATTTTGTTCAGTGAACTATCCCTTTAAACTGAAATATAGCGTAATGAAGCGGCAAAACTGTTTCGTTTGAATTTTTATGAGTTTGGCAAATGCTGTGATCTGAACCAGTGGTTCTCAATCTTTTTGACTCCGAGGCACCCTATTGTCCAAGACAATATTTGAAGCCCCAAAAACTAGGAGTGTCAATAGTTTAAATACTTATCACGATTTAATATGTGACTCCAGATGTGCCAGGAGCTGTCCGATTATATGTTGTAGGCCTTCAGCATGATTTTATCATTAAAACAAGTTATCATAACCTCTGATCTAAAGCGAAGTGTGTAATCTCTGCACTACTAGCAACCTGGTCTCTTGAACATTACATAACCATGGTAACATTTTTACTAAATGAAATGATGTGCCTTATTACGCACTTGGTTGCAGTTTCCCAGTGAAATTACCTGCAGGGGGTGTAAAAAGCTAGAGAAATGGTGTTGTAATCAGACAAGGTTTTTAAGGTAAATAATACATGGATGTTTTAATTTAGTAAAACGTACCTCCCTAACCTATAACTTTAATCTAAACTAACCAATAGTGATCTAAAATCAAATGAGAGGTAGACACAAATCAGATATGCTAACCCTTAACCAACACCTAAACCTAACCGATAGTGTCCAAAAACTAAATGAGAAATGAAAAGCACATTTTCTGAAGCAATCACGTCATCTCGTGCTTGACCAGTGGCGGCTGTGCATTTCAAGTCTAGGCCTTCGGTGTGATTCGTGCCATTAATTCAAGCCATAATTAATGTGATTCAAACACAGTTTCACAATGAATAAGACAACCTATGCCTTTTGGCAGCATACATTATGTCGCAGCTAACTAATAATACCAATTGACATTTTTAAAAACACGTCCACGCACAAAAGCCAGAACTTGAAATGACACGTAACGCTCAAGCAAGCCTAATTTTAACTGCAGCATGACTATTTTGTGAAATGAACGTCTCCTGAACAGATATTAAAAAAATCATAATTTTTCATATGAATCTACCAAGGTCTATAATACCTAAAATCTATCTAATAATATTTGAGATTTAAATGTTGCTTGCAATAAATTTCGTTTCATCAGGGTACACGGTTGCTGCGTTCCATTCTAGTTGGTTGAGGGATGTTCCTACTCGATATCTCCAACCATAAATGCATTCCATTCCCCGATATTCAGAAGATAACATTTAAGAAAACAAAACTGCAATGCTCCTGTTAGCTTAGCAGGTGTTTGACTCTCATTATTGACATCTCCTAGCAGCCCAACTGATAAAAAAGTCTGCAGCGTAGCATTTGTGCTTCAGGTGTACGGTTATCAAAAGAGATTATAATTGACCATGTTTTACACACCTGTTTCTGCAGGGGTTTGTTCAAAAAAAGCTTTAATATCAGGTAATGTGGAAACAAACTCATTTATTAATATTACTTGTTAATAAAGTGAATGTTTATCACTTTGGATATTTCCCTGAGTGCCGACATGTTTGTGTGACATCATGCCCCTGCATCTGGGCGAAATCGGAGTTGAGAATTTCAGCACGAGCCTACAAGTTTTAATTCTGATTTCAAGATGCATTCCATTGCACTTCTCCTAGTAGGAAGTTTTAAAATCTGACTCGAGTTGAATGGAACGCAGCACTACTTTTCAAAACTGAATGCTCCAGCAGCCTAACTGACACTTAGAAAACTCCTGATGTTGCTATAACAATGCAAAAAGCTCTTACCAATTTGCTTGAAGTGAAAATCAATATCCTGTTTATTAAATTAAGCAATCACATGGCCATGCAGAAATCTCATGTTTGTAAATCCATAAGGATCTCTTTCTCAATGGCAATAGCGGCAGTGATGACAGCTGACTGGTCAGACAACTTGATCTTACGCTTTTCGCTCTTGAATTACGTACATCACTGAAAGCATGATTGTGTCACTCAAGGCCAGCTAGGAGACCTCGACCGGGACATATCCTAAAGATCACACCCACCAAGACTGACTTTATTTGTTCATTCATATGCACTGTTGAGGGATTCTGTGGAAATTCTGAAGGCCTGACGGGGTGGAGTTCAGACTCACATGCTGCTTCGGGCATGCGATTTGTGAAAGAGTTGTTATGCTTTGCTTGTAAGCATCAAGGAATAAATTCTGACTGGATAAACTTGAAATTTTTCTCTATTTGTTTGCAGATTAATTAAAGAGATTAAAAATACATTAGGCAAAAAGGTGATTGAGAATGAATGGATGAAAAATCTTTATTTATTTGGATTTTGTTTTAAATTTATATTCTCAATACGCTCCATCAAAACGATTATTAAATAGCCAATATATGAACATCTGAGAAAGCTGAGTTTCCATCTAACTATTTTTATGTGAATATCGAAATTGCGATTAAGCAAAGCTGAATGGAAATGCTTGATATGCTAATAAGTGCATGATTAAAAATGTGCATTAAGGTCATGGACACAGTTAATTTGCATAAACGATGATGGGTTTTAAACATTAGTAAAGCGCAATGGCAATATGCTTGTCATTTGGTATGGGCATGCAATAGTTTGATGTGACCGGCCCAATGAAAGTCTTGACCATGGCACACAATTCTTCAAACATAGCCCTGGTTATTTGGAAGCACTTCACCCCCAGCTTGTCATTAAATTGGGTCCTCACAATTTGCCAGGACTGTTTTGGAGGGTGGGCGATCCCAGGTATATGAAGGCTCGTGGCATATGTGAATAGCCAACTGAGCACTCATTATATGAGCTATTGCACTTTTCTGCAACGTCTCCTGGCAGCATAATAACATTATGTACAATTGCTCTATTACAGATAATACAACTTTCCCCGAAGCAAGGAGGTTGTTCAGCTGTTCTATGACACAAGGCGGGCTTTCTAAATATAATGCACATAACACGGTTGATGAAAACGCATGATTGTTTCATAATACTGTTTTTGATTTTCAGAAATGCGCTTAAAAAATGCAAAACATTTGGATGGAAACCCATCTATTGACCGCATGCAAGTTTAATTCTATCCACAGTTTTCCTGACCAACCTGGGCGGTGCCATGATGATTCTGATTGACTGTTTTCTGGTTCCGGTCTCCATATGAAGCAATGTAAAAACTACCAAACTGAGCAATCCAGATGGAGAACAACAACCATTTTAAGTGTTAACTGGATTAAAAATGAGTTCAGGTTCAACTTGTGCAGTTGTTGGCTGTCATAACAAATCGAAGTAGTTAATGTTAACAACGTAACTTACCTTGTCATCGTGACTCTGTAAATTATCAGCACAATGGAGCCATATCTTTTTTAATTTAAACTAATATTGTATTGGTACCAGAACTTGAAACAACATGCCGACTTCCCATGTGATCATGTTGATTTTCACATTACTCCATGTTTCTTTGTCGCTCTTATGTAAATAACATAAAGCAATCCTACCATTCATAATTTCCATATTTGGGTGAACTGTTCCTTGAAATTGTGAATTCTTGTGGGTTTTTGCATGCATGTGTGTATTCACCTTCCACCGTCCACGCCAGCCATTGACTTCAGGGCACAAGGTGGCAAAAAATACTTGGCAATTCCTCATGTTTAGTGAGCAAATCTTCCAACACTGGCAGAGAGGGGAGGGAACATGCTCGCTGAACTTGTCTAAACACATCAAACTGTCACAAAGCTGGTGAACAAAAAGACATAAAATTGCAATGTGCCAGTCCATAAACACTTCTCCTTCACTCTCTCCAACAAAGCTGCAAAAACGACTGGCTTACATGCAAGAAACAACTCAAATACATCAAGCAAGTGCAATGGAAAGCGCAGCTGCGATATGTCAGCCATGATGCCAAAATAAAGAAAAAGAGAGGAAGGGAGGTATTGCAAGAAAGCCTGGTGAAAAAATGGATACTATTTGAGACTTTGCCCATGGGGCAAAAAATGAATAAATATATTTCTAATATATTCCCAAAAAATTATAATTAAGTCAAACAATTTAGCCTAGCCTGAGGCTGTGAAGAAAAGTGCTTGCTCACCTTCGTGAACTCGCTCTAATTAGCTACTTTCTCGATGTGTTGCACATAACATCGTGCTTCAGGCTCGGTGTTTCCAAGGATGGAGGAATACAGTTAAACAATTAATAAAATATTGTTTTGCAAGCAGTGAGGCAGAGAATACTGATGGTTTATATTTTGCCATTTTAATTAATCTGAAAAAGTTTGAATGATATGCTTTGGCAAGTGCAAACCTCTGTATGTTAGTATTAAAAATATATATATTTTTTCTTACCAATGGATGGAGATTTATACTGCCAAGTTCCCCAAAAAAAACAAACACTATAAAGGATTAAAAAAGTAGTTCATTCCACCTGTGCACTTTATTCCAAGTCTTCTGAAATCGTAGAATACATTTGTGCAAGGAAAAGCCCGAAATGTGAAGTTGAAGATTTATGTTAATCTTCCCTTTGCCGCAATTATCAAATATGTATAAGTTGCTGTGTCATGGTCAATCAGACAACAAGCAAGAACCAACGGTATTTGGCTTCATTGACATCAAATCTGTTGTGACATATCTAAAGGCTGGAATTTGAATTAAACACAAGTGCAAAAGAGATTTAAAAGCTCTTGCAGATGGGAAGATTATTAGTTTATAATGGCTGACATTTCGATCTGTTCCTCACACAAAGCTATCTTATAGTTCCAAGAAGACTTGGAATATAGTGTACGAGTATTGAAGCTGATTACCACACCTGGAGTCACGAGTTTGAATCCAGGTCATGCTGAGTGACTCCAGCCAGGTCTCCAAAGCAACCAAATTGGCCTGGTTGCTAGGGAGGGTGGAGTCACAATGGGTAACCTCCTCAAGGTCGCTATAATGTGTGGTTCTCGCTCTCGGTGGGGTGTGTGGTGAGTTGTGCGTGGATGCCACGGAGAATAGCGCGAAGCCTCCAAATGCGCTGCATCTCCACGGTAATGCGCTCAATCATGCCACGTGATAAGATACGCGGATTGACGGTCTCAGACGTAGAGACAACTGGGATTCATCCTCCACCACTCAGAATGAGGCGAGTCACTACACCACCACGAGGACTTAGAGCACATTGGAAATTGGGGAGAAAATAAAAATAAATAAATAAATAAATAACCTTCCAGTTTCTGTGTGTGGACAAGAGCAGTTTTAGACATTCTGCCTAACATCTTATTTTACTGTATGGTTCGAGGAAGACAAAAAAATCATGGGGTCAAAATAACACAAGGGGTTGTGAATGATATACAAAATTATCATTTTTGCGTAAACAATTCTGGTTGAACTTTATTTTACATTACGTGTACTTCAGTATATTTACAGTGTATTTACCTAAGAAAGTACTCAGTATTATTTGGTAACTACATGTATTTAATATGGTTTAAGGTTAGGGTTGGGGTTAGGTTTAGGGTTAGTACCAATTAATTACTGAAGTTGTTGGAATTATACAGTACATAAATGTAGAACAGTACAGTAAAATAAAGTGCTACCACAATTCCTATAAAACCTTTTTAGATACTTTTATGCTAACAAAGAGCTTTAAGAAATTGGGCAATCAATCATTAGCCTTTAAAACTTCGAGACATCGTCTTGAAATTATCAGAAAATAGTTTTGGAATAAATTGTTATCATTCAGCATGATGCCATCATTGGCTGTACAATAAATACAAACAATGACTCAAGATTCCATAAAAATCATCTGACCGTAATCATGCAATTTGGGTGTATTCATTCCTGCGGTTGAGACCAACCCCTGTGTCTTTTCTAAATTAGATTCCTGCATGAAGTGTGTGTGAAAATAATGTCCTTCACTTGTGTAATTCCTACAATTTTCCAATTATCACCTAACGATAACACCATGCATGAAAAATCATTCTTTTCACATTTCATTTCCATCACTTTCATACCATGTTGAGTCTGTCAGCAGACTTCTTATGAATGCCATACCGATGCAACAAGTGGCAGTGGCGGAGCTAGGGGGTGGCCAAGGGTGGCCGTGGCCACCATGGACTGAAGCCTGGCCACCCCATTGGCCACCCCACACACAATTGCCGTTTTTGAGCACAAGACTTAACATGTACTGTACTAAAATTTCTGTGCCAACACAAACTGATCGCTGGCCCCTGCCTGGCCACCCCTGTGAAAAACCCCTGGCTCAGCCCCTGACAAGTGGAAAACAAGCCTATATGGAGACTGGAGAGCCAGATCTTTCATAAAGAGACATTGCGCAGTGTCCTACCCCAGTCTTGAGAGCTTTCAGAAGGCACTAAAACAAATCATATATATTGAGTGTTCATGCACAAAATAAGCGAGGGAATGCACACAGTTAATACAGTAGATAATAAGCTGCATATCATAATTTATGTTTAAGAGCAAAGAAAGATAGTATTATTACAGCGCTAGGAAGGAAGCACTGTATTGATATTCCTCAAATATTCTGGTTCAGCTCTATTGCAGGCATGTTGTCTGATTAGGGTTTGATCTTAACCCTTAAAGGAATACTCCTGGTTCAATACATGTTATGCTCAATTGACAGCCTTTGTGGCATAAAAATACATTTTGTCTTGTCCCTTCTTATCTTAAAAAAATTCAAATCAAGGTTCCAGTGAGGCACTTACAATGGAAGTGAATGAAGGTAAATCTGTAAATGCTAAAATATTCACCATTTCAAAAGTATAGACACGAGATGAAAACAATAGGCATGTCAACATGATTTTAGTGTGATAAAAACGCATACTAACCTTTTCTGTTTTAATTTATATCAAATTGTATAGTTTGTTGTTGTGATGACATAACTGCGTAAACCCTAAAATTTCAATTTAATAATAACCTTTATTTTACCAGGAAAGAAGACTCACTGAGATTAAAATCTCTTTTTCGGGAGTGTCCTGGCCAAGATAAGCAGCTTAGTTTACATTTTACATCAAAGTTACAACACACAAACATAATCAGATCTCATTACGTAAAAAAAAAAAAAAAAAATTTAAACTACTTTACAACTCAAATAATACATGAGTTTTAAGTAGAACAGAAGAATTCATGTAAGTGCTTTCATAAAATTATAAGCTTCACATTTCTGCCTTTAGCCCCTTTAAAAACTGACCCCATTCACTTCCATTTGAACAACCTCACTGTAGCCTCGATTTGTACTTTTTTCTTTTTTAAAGGAGGGATGCGTCAAAATAATTTTTTGTATAATATCGCAATATTATGCCACAAATGCTGTCAGTTAAGTGAATCTTGTGTTAAACCCAGATTATTCCTTTAACCCTGATGCAGAGTTCATGTTGTGTCAGAATTACTGTATAAGAGATGGCAACACAGAGATTCCACTAACACTTTAGCTATACATTCTGATTCAGAAATTACTTGTTTGTATGGAAACAAACACCCAATATAATCTATGAGTAACTATATAATGAAACAGAAATTTACATTAATGTACTAGATTAATGAGAAGTCATAGCTTTCATAAAATGCCAAGTTTCCAAGTTAGTAATTACAAGTTTGACAAAGATGTGAACGTTTATTCTCCATGGAAAAATGCAATCATTATTCGACATGACATGAATGCACCACGAACGTAACTTCTGAAATTATTTAGCTTAACATTCAGACTCCATTCAAACTTTGATTGTGCAATTTATGTTTTGCATTTGTATACTTTTTACGAAATGTAAGATTAAAGATAAAATTGCCCATTGACATTCAATGAAATGTCATCTTGACAGTGATAGCGTCTTCATAATATTTGCATACTGAATTGCAATTGCTCTTACTTCTTAAAACTATTTGCATCTAAATTGTGATCTCTCTCACACCTGTATATCCTTTTGCAACAGTGTATACTCTGCAAAGATGGTTTTGCAATATTCTTGAAAACTGTAAAGTGTCTCTTTGTGGCATTTCATTTATGCAGAACCGAATCTAAAGCCTAAAGCTTTCCTAAAACTTTAACATTATTCTTGTCTTGCCTTGCAAGCTCCTTTATTTCCTCCAGGAAATGCAAATCTAGTAACTAATCATGTTGAGGAAAACACACTGTCAGCAAGCTCCTCCTTGTCTTGACACATTGTAGAAGTTGATATCCATCTGACACTGTTTAATCAGAACACCAACTGCTTCAGGGTAAAGCCATAAACAACCCAGCCGCCAAGAGAACGCAGTAAATGAGCTATTATTTGCCTTATTTTTTATAAGGAAAACAGAACATTGGGTGTGTCAGTTCATGCCAGGTGCCATACCAGTCATGCTACAATGCCTTTATTTGGAGAAGAACTCTACACTGTGTCTGCAACCTTCAAAGTTCATATCAGGATTGAAAACAACAACATTTTACTGCTGTTGCTATGGAAGTGACCTCAAAGTCTTTTCTAGACGCTTTGACCTTGCAGCTCTTGAAAACTGCAATTATATGAATACAAATACAGTAAATCAGTACATAGTTATTTTGAGGTTATTCTGTCCGATGGCCAAGCGTTCATTGGTGATTACAGGAATTAAGAATATCTTCTGTAGCAATATGTCTTTGCGCTTCTTCTACACAAGAACTCTGTTCTGTTACCTTATAAGGTCTCCAGTGTCTAACTTATGCAAAACATCAATTGTAGCATTCACTCCAGCAAAAGAGGTTCTAGAAACAGTCTTTAGCCTTGTAAACCTATATTAAAAATCCAGAGGCATTCTTACTATGCAGTACTTTTTTTATGTCCCCATTATTTATTGTGATATATTGGATAAACTGTCTAACACTGAGGCTAAACTTCCGTCTAACATACCCTTTTGTGGAACATGGAAAAAAGAAAATCAAATGGGTTTGGAACAACGTGTATTTTCCATTTTTGAGCAAACGGTCCCCTTTAAAGAAATTGTTTGATCAGATGTGGTCATTTTTGACCGGGTGCTGTGCAATAAAGCCCGAAGTATACTTCAGTACAGGACACATGATGCAATTTTCGTCATCAGCAGAGTGCTAGAGCATTGAACGTGCACATCCCGATTTTTCTAACCGCGTGTCTTTGAACGGGCAGAATTCACACACACCTGGAATTACTTGCACTAATTAGAGGGTCCAAATTGTGGCAACACTCACATTTGAGCCCTTGTTGTCATGAAGAAGCACTAGAAGATGTAATTGGCAGTAAACAACAGGAGACGAAGGTAAAACCGTCAACGTCCGGCTCATCTGTATTGGCTACGCCTCCACTTAACCTGGGAAAATGCAATACTTTCAGTCAGACTTTCAGTCAATTCAGTTTCCCCTGCTCTACTGAAAGCTGACCTTGGCTGTCAAAGTGTTTATCAAGGGCTCCCGCAGGTTCTGTGCCCACAGGCTAGAGGAAGCTTTCTCTGTCACCTGTCAGTCAACAGCATTGTGAGGATAAAGTGGCCCAGAATGCGTTTGGAAAAGTAAGACTGACATTCCAGTCCGGACTGTTGATAGACATAATGTTTTCGTTCTTAAAACAGTCTAACTAGAAAAATAATGCCTGTAAATTTCAGAACCCTAACTGCATCCCTTTTTCACGAACAAAGAAGTTCTCAGTTGCAGAATTAATGGACAGGATGCGCTCTTTCTGGACTAAGAACCAAGAGGATAGAAACAGCACAATGCGATCTTTCTGATGTCTCATTTGTCTAACAGTGCTGAAATTAAATGGAGAGCAAATAAACTTTCTCTTAAGTCTGCATTGTTGAGTACAAAAGCATCTTAAACCAGCCTGAATTGTTTTGCTGGTCTCTCAAGCTGGTCTGTTTACTGGTTGTTTGATGAATTTTGGGTACTTTTCAGCTGGTCAGGTTGGGAGATCAGCTGGCGGACTAGCAAAACTCCCACTTTGATAAGCAGGGAGGCCACCTAGACCAGCTGAGGATCAGCTTAGACAGGCTGGGAAACCAGCTAAACCAACCTGGGAGTCTATCTAGATCAGCTGAATACCAACTTGGACAGGCTGAGAGATCCTCTAGACCAGATTAAGCCAGTTAAAAAACAGCAAAACCAACTTAGGCTGGTTGAAGCTTTCAACTGGGTCTTGCTTCTCACATGTTTCACCACTTTGATTCAGAAGAGATCTCAAACTGTGCTCAAATTTGCCAACATAACAAAGTCTGCAATAAAAAGCCAGAGATCTCAATATGAACTCAACAATACACATTGATGTCAAAGGTCAAAATTACACAAAATTACACTACATTTTTAGAAGAATATCTCAGCTCTGTAGGGCCATACAATGCAAGTGAATGGTGACCTAAACTTTGAAACTCCAAAAAGCACATACAGGCAGCAACAAAGTAATCCATACGACTGCAGCGGTTAAATACATATCTTCAGAAGAGATATGATAAGTGTAGATGAGAAAAAGGTCAATATTTAAGTCCTTGTTTTTACTATAAATCTACAGAACAGAATTTACACAGCCCTCCTATGCATGTTCATGAGAGTTCTTCTTCTGTTTATTATTTGCAGATTCCCATTCTTCATGCATATCGCCACCTACTGGGCAGGGAGGGGGAAAAAAGGAGGGACAAAACAAAGGAATACCCCACACCTATCATATTGCTTCAGATGACATGAATTAAACCACTGGAGTTTTATTGGTTACTTTTATGCTGCATTTATGTGCTTTTTTTGGAGCTTTTGGAGAGTTTTGGTCACCATTCATTAGCATGGTATGGACCTACAGAGAGTAAGTCATTAGATCTGAAATGACATGAGGGTGTGTAAATGATGAGAGAATTTTCATTTTTGGGTGAACTATCCCTTTAAGAAAGATTTTAGGAAATCTGTGGAATTCTGTGGAATGGATTTAAATATGGTTTACTGTGATAAATGAAGCTCAAAGTACTCAAATAAAATGAGCTGAAACAGTTTAAAAGGAAAGTTACCTCCAAAATTATTTATACACACTAAACGTTGCTGCAAACTCGTATTAATTTTTTCTCCAGAGGGATACATAAGGTGAATTTATAAAAGTCTTCAAAGTCTTTATTTGCCATATTATGAAAAAGCAGAAGGCTATAAAGCTAAAAAACTAAATACACACCATAAAACAAAAGAAAAAGTATTCAGAATGACTCATGCACTATATTGCAAGACTTCTGAACTATTCATCAAATCATGTATAAAGCACTGAAATCAAATATGACAGGTATTGTATGAACATTTATGAAGATTTCTGTGAAGTTCTAAATGCAAAGAGTTTGCATTTTATCTTTAGAAAGAGGTCATGAAGACCTCCATTTTTCCTCCAACATCTGTTCTCATAACCAAAACATGCTCTGGCTTCAAAAATTCTCCCCAGTTCCAAAGGCACTCTCTAAGTGGTGGCAAGTGACTCGCCTCAATCTCGGTGGCAGAGGACAAATCTCAGTTGTCTCCACTTCTGAGACTATCAATTCATGAATCTTATAACGTGACTTGTTGAACGCGTTACCGCGGAGATGTAGCGTGTGGAGGCTTATGCTATTCTCCGCAGCATCCATGCACAACTCACCACACACCCCACCGATAGCGAGAACCACATTATAGCAACTACGAGGAGGTTAACCCAACGTAACTCTACCCACCCTAGCAACCGGGACAATTGGTTGCTTAGGAAGCCTGACTTGAGTCACTCAGCATGCTCTAGATTCGAACTTGTGACTCCAGGTGTGGTAGTGCTAGGGTGCTTCTTGAGGCAAGGGGAGTGAGGTTTACACACACACACTGCACAGCACGTACCAGCTGACTACCGTTACACTCACCCCCCTAAACCTCACTCCCATCCAGGTCACGGCACCACTGTTACTGGTCCTGCTCAACCCGCTCTGAGCTGGATTCGAACTGGCGTCTCTGGTATGGGAGGCAGACACGCTAACAAGGAGGCTAAAGCCTTTAACGTCAGTCGCTAGTGCGAATCTTGAGGCAAGGGGATTGAGGTTTACACACCTTACCTCATTAACGACACAACACCCATAAATGGAACAGCCTAAAAGGAACAGTTTACCCAAAAATGAAATTTCTATCATCATTATTTACTCACCATCATTTTGTTCCAAACATGTGCTTTTATTGCTTTTTGGAGTTTGACAGACTATCACTATAAACTGCAGTTTCATGGAAAAAAAGCTGCATGAATATTCTTCAAACACTTTCCTTTTGTGTTTCACAGAAAAATTCAGTGTATTCGCTAACATGAAGGTTAGAACATAATGAAAGTATTTAAAGTGAACTGTTCCTAAAAAAGGTATTTTCTGCACTGATCTTAGAAGAGGCTTGTAGTCTTAATAAGGTGAGGTCTGTGTTAGCTACCCAGACAACATTTCTGTATCTGCCCTCCTGTTTCCCTGGAGAGATGAGAGCAAAGTCCACTTTATCAGTGTCAACCTCCACTGCGGCAAAGCAAAAGAGCAAGTGCACAACCAATCTCTGCACCAACACCACAGACACTATAAGCCCAAATCCATGATGTATCTTCTCATTGAGTTCCAAAAGTGTAGATGCCAGAAGGTAATACTGCATCTATCCATCTACTGCATCCATCTATCTGTCTGTCTGTCTGTCTGTCTGTCTGTCTGTCTGTCTGTCTGTCTGTCTGTCTATCTATCTATCTATCTATCTATCTATCTATCTATCTATCGTAACCATCCATCCATCATATCTAATACTCACTAAAACTAAGTGTTTTCAACCAGGTGTTTTAAACCAACATATAAAACCTCTGCTACAGAAAACACACATTTGCGTAGTTGGGCTTTTAACTCTGTCTTATCATTGCTGAGTTATAGCCTATGTGACAACTTCCACCATGTGGCAACTAGTCCAGGTCTCCAAATACATAAAAACTGCTAAATATATTTTTGTTGTTTCTTACATTATATAGGCCTATATCTTCAAGTCAATTCATGTCAAAATGTATTTGTATAGTGCTTTTCACAACAGGTGTTGTTTCAAAGCAGCTGTACATTAAATTATGCTATAACAGAAAATGAATGAATATAATGCCAATATTAGTTATATATGTTTATAACTATTAGTGGTAAACTATGTTAGTGTTGTGGGTCAGTGGTTAAATAAAATGATTTTGTATGAACTATAAGTTCTAGTGTTAAAGTCCTTGAAGTCATCCCAAATTAATTGAGGAAATACACATAGATGCATTGTCCATTGATTTTGGCTGACGAAGGCCATTATTAGTGGTTGATTCATTTTATATGCAGTTAATTTTTTGTCCCTCATTTGACCAAGTTGATGTAGGTTTCATTCAGTGAGGAGCGTCGCAGTCCGGCTGGAAGATTATGGAAGGTAATTTTGGTGGACTTCATCCTGAGCCCATGATTCAAACAGTGGACTCATGAAGAATCACATGTCTTTGAGTTTGCAACAGTTCATCCTCTGTGAAGTCCATCTTAATAGACTGAAGTGAAGTCTGGCTGGCTGGCACATGCTGCAGTTGGTCATTATGACTGATCGACACAGTGCGAGTCAGACATCAGGCAAGATGGAGGTGGATCTGGCAGGCTCTGGTAACCTCAGGATATAATTGTATGTTCCAAACACTGCTAGGAAGTCTATTCCATAGTTTAGGAGCCAAATATGAAAATGATATTGTTAACCGGCCGAATTTTTGCGATCGTAGTGAGCGTGATGGATTATAGCATGATAGAAGGTCACTTAAGTACTTTGGAGCAAGATCATACATTTACATTTACATTTACATTTATGCATTTGGCAGACGCTTTTATCCAAAGCGACTTACAGTGCACTTATTACAGGGACAATCCCCCCAGAGCAACCTGGAGTTAAGTGCCTTGCTCAAGGGCCCAACAGTGGCATCTTGGTGGTGCTAATTTTTTTGCTGTAGAAGTTGACATTACAGTACATCCATCAAGAGTCAGAATATATTTTAACGTCTTATATATAATTTTTTTTCTTCCCTTTTCTCCCCAATTTGGAATGCCCATTTCCCAATGTGCTCCAAGTACTCGTGGTGGCGTAGTGACTCGCCTAAATCCGGGTGGCGAAGGACGAATCTCAGTTGCCTCCACAACTGAGACGTCAATCCATGCATTTTATTACATGGCTTGTTGAGCGCATTACCACGGAGACATAGTGCGCATGGAGGCTTCATGATATCATTTTCGTTATATATGGGGATGTTGAAATCACCAACGATTATAGCTCTATCCACAGCGACCACTAGATCTGACAGAAAATCAGCAAATTGTTGAAGGAATTCAGAATAAGGCCCGGGTGATATATATACTGTATCAAGAATGACACATTAAGCATTCTCAGTTCAAAAGAATGAAACTTATTTCCAGACCTTTGATTAACACTAAAAATATCACTGTAAATGGTATCAACAACTCCTCGAACTTTCAGATGAGGCTCATTTTTATAACAATAAATTAAGGGAGTAGACTCATTTAAACAAATATTTTCATCTGTTTTAATCCGTGATTTGGTCAATCAGAGCGAATCCAAACTATGATCTGTAAAAATTTAATTTACAATTAGTGCTTTGGTAGAAAGAGATCTAATGTTTAGTAGCCCTATCTTGTTTGTCTTTAGTTTTTTTTTGTTATTTGAAAGTTTGACATCAATCACATTTTTTCTATATGACTTAATGAGAGATTTGTGTTTAGTATGTGTTGTAGTTTATGTGACCTTTGTAACATATCAAGGCAGCTTGCTGATGGATGGTTAAGCCATTCTTTCTGCTTCCTGACCCGGGCCCCAGTTAGTTAAATACTATCACTATTAAGACTATGAGCCATATTACTAGAGAGGAGAGCAGCACCTTCCCTGGAGGGATGGAGTCCATCTCTGGAGCAGGTCAAGTTTTTCACCAAAAAGTCTTCCAATTGTCTATGAATCCTATGTTATTCTCCGGACATCACTCAGACATCCAGCCATTCAGTGACACTAATCTACTATAAACCTCATCACCATGACAAGCAGGGAGAGGACCAGAGCATATTACAGTGTCTGGCATCGTTCACACATCTCTTTATCATTATCTTTAGTGACCTCCGACTGGTGAAGCCGGATATTGTTAGTGCCGACATGAATAACAATCTTAGAAAATCTACATTTAGCATTAGCCAGCACTTGTAAATGTGATCTGATGTCAGACACTCTGGCACATGAAATGCATTTAACAATAGTGGCCGAATCACCAATAACAAGGGTGCTTTTAACATGATTCCCAGTGGGTGCATCACTGAGTGGGGGGAATCGATTTGAAATCCTAACAGGAACGGCAGAGTAGTGTGGCTTTGCTCTAACTCATTTATCTTCTCCGTCATGCAGCTTGACTAATTCTTTACTATGCCCAAAACGAAATTGACCTTAAGGATTAATTAAGTTGAGTTGTATTGGATTATATTGCTAAGCATTAACTGATCTACCTTTACTCTTTTCTCTCACTTCTCTTATCTAAAACTGAAAAACCAAAAGCTCTAGAGTGAAATATGGCATACAACACCAGCAACACCACAAGTTTAAAAGTGCAGTCCTAGAGGAGTTCTCCTCATTCAGATGAAGAGCGGATGGCCAGTCTCACAGCGGTGGGAGTGTTTAGAATGATATAAGCCCAGTATTGATTAATCTTGCAACAGTAAAGCCCAGAGACTGGTGGATAACTCTCCCCATCAGTGGTGAACTGGCAGTAAGACTTCAGCTCGGAGGGGCAGGGCTTTGAAATACAGGCCAGAGTGAATGGCACTAATCTTCTCACAGCAGGCCCTCCCCCTCCAGGTATGGCACCCTGCTGTCAGGCAAGAAGCTCCCTTTCTCAGTCCACAGTTACATCTTTCCTACAAAAAATATGCTGTGCAATTGCTTAGAGCTCACTCTGGAAGCTGGGGTTGAGAGTGAAAGTGACTACATGATTAGATCACTGGCCCACGAACAAAGTTCTGCATTATCTTTGTTTAAAGATTTTAAAGGCTGTTCACACTGAACATGTTTGGTGTTATTTAAACATGCGCTAAATGGACCATGCTTTTGACCACTGTTGCGTATCTCTTTTTCTTTCAACATCTCGCGTAGGAGAGCAACGCTTTTTAAACACTGTGTCAAGTTAAAATGTTCAACATTTAAAAATGTTTGAAGCGACAAACTTTTTAAAGTCTCGAGACATCTGCATTCTTTTCTCTTTGTTATACGTAGAGGTCTAGAGGGTTCTATACAAGTTACGCTTTTTGAAAGCATTTGTGGCATGATGCGGAGTACCATAAAAATCATCCATAATCACAGTTACAGTGAGGCATTTGGAAGTGAATGGGACCAATCTGTAAATGAAAAAATTCTCACTGTTTCAAAAGTATAGCCACAAGACATAAACAATATGTGTGCGAACATGATTTTAGTGTGATAAAATCACTTCTATCAGGAAGTGAAATTTAAGATGACATTTATTTGATGAATATAAAACATATTATGTTATGTCTCTCTTTGGCATAGGCCCCTTCTGGCGATCCGAAGTAGTTGTACTCGGAACCATCATATCCTGCCGGAGATGGGAGGCAGGGGTGAGGACCCTACCCCTGTGCAGGATGGGACTCAACTGGTGGTGGTGGGGTGGTGGAGGTTGCCTTGTTAGCACACTGAAACGGCAATGTGATATTGTGAACAGACTTATAAAGCAATGGCTTACATGTGATTGGCTAGGAGTTACCTAGCTAATGGTACGATGTACAGCTGCTAGTCTTCCCGCTAGAACTATGCTGCACTTACATTTACCCACCTTTTATGTGTAAAGTTATATCCAATTTTACTAATTTGTTGCCTTGAAAACATAGCGCCATAAACCCTAAAACAACTGTAAAAACAACTATTTAAATAACGAATTATAAAGAAGTTTAAATGGAATAATAATCTAGATGCTATTACATTTGTGTAATAAAATTGTAAGTCACATTTGTGCCTTTTAAACCCTCCAAAAATGTGCCCCCTACAATTTCTTTGTAAGTACCTCACTGTAACCTTGATTTTCGCTTTCTTTCTTTTTTAAGCAAAAGAGGGATGAGTCAGAGTATATACATGGAAAGTCGTCATGTTGTTTCCGAGTGTTCTAGTATCCTAGGATCGACCACAATATGCCGACTCACTGACATGTGGCATCTCCTTGAAGACATTTTTGCATTGGCTCTAGTATGCCCCTGTGGCGTGACCAGAAGCACATTGCGTCTGCAGCGTGGGAGACCCAGGATCGGATCCAGTGTTAAAACCAGGAAGTAAGTGTGTTCGCATTCTTAAGAAATGTCAACCTACTGTTCCTGATTTCACTGTGAGATCAGTCTGGTTAAGCTTAGTCTCCCAGCCTGCAAGTGCCTAAAATACCTGCAAGAAAAAATTTTACCATACCAGCCTGACCAGTATAAACCAACTTGATGACCAGCTAAGACCAGCAAACATCCTTAGGCATGGTTTAAGCTGGGTTTCTTTCCCCAGGAGGGTAGAAATAGTTTTGAGAATTTATTTTTAACATTCAGTAACCTAATTGAGCTTCTTTATGCTATTTTCAGCTTTCTTGTAATGGTTAGAAGTCATTTAAATACATAAGAATACAATTCATAGTAATCAATTCACAAATATGAGGCCATTTGATAGTCTCAGTCACCATTCACTTTCATTGCATCTTTTTCCATACAATGAAAGTGAATGGTGACAGAAGCATTCTGCCCAACGTCTACTTTTGTTTTCCACAGACTAAAGTCATGCGGGTTTGGATCAACATGGCGATAAGTCCATGATGACAGAATTTTATTTTTCGGGGAACTGTACCTTTAAGTAGCTGGTGAGGAGCTAACTGTTCCAGCCCAGAACCTTATTGTATAGTGTCACCAATGTAATTAAAAGTCCCTGCTAAACTCCAATAGAGCTACAGCTCACACTATAGGGTTGTGTTGTAGGGAGTGTAGAAAGACTAAAGACTTTTTATTCTCTTGTTACGGGTTCATACAAGTTCATACATACGGGTTAGTGACATAAAACATAGATTTGAGGCTCTTAGATCCAAATAAAGCAGATATGCATGAGCAGAAATGCATATTCCGCTTCTTATATTGCACCTGGTACCTTTCTATAAGAGGGTAATCAGGACAATAATGAGATAATTAAGAGTCAAGTTTCTGTAACATTTGGGCACCATGAAAGCTCTATCATAAAATAAATCTGTATTCCAGTTATATCAAATGCAGAACTATCTTCACCTGAATGGTCTTTAGTTACAGTGAAAGATGCATGCTTTTAAACAAGCTTATAAAAGATCTTTCATCTGTCGAGAATGCTATGATTCTATTATTGAGATGTTGAAATAGTCTATAAAACTCTCAGTCACACACCAGCACAAGCACACACCTTTAGGCTGGGCTATGCCTTTCTCCCCAAGTGGCAAACGGGCATTGTTCAAGATTTGTTTTTCCCTGGCATGTTCATACACTCACACAAACATGCTTCTGAATGTCTCACCCTCTGTGTGAGTCAGACAGCGGGCATGCGGGAAGTGGTGGGCGAGGCAGCCAAGCATGTGGCGGCTGCTGCCCCAGATAGTGACGACAATACATCCTGAGAATTGGGCTGCAATGCTGTTCATTTGGTGACAAGCTATTAATTCAGTTCCAGCACAAAGGGGAAAACAGTCTCCACACCGGCCTCAATTTGTCTCCATCTGTGTGAATAAACACACATTGTTTTCATCTTGCTGGTAAACACTTCACATCTGCAGTGCCTCTACTGAGGATCTGTAGCAGAGAGTGGTGATGTTCTACAAACATGTTTTAGCTGGTGACGTATGTTTTTTTACTTTGGGCAATTTCAAGTCCCAGGGGTTGATTTTAACTAAAAAACAACAGATTCCAACTTTTGTTTCTTTTTGTTTCAATAAAACTCACTTGGAAAGGCCTTCATCATTTATTTTGGTACTTTTCAAATTCCTTTTATGTCCAAATTTGATTGTTTTAGCCTTGCCTCAGATCCAGACTTTTCATTTTACAATATGAAAATCCAGAAGCTTTTTGTTGTGGTTGTTGTTGCAAAAGATAGCATTTCAAACGTTAACTAAGTTAGAGTGAGAGCATGATTTAGATTAAATATGACTCAAGTGATGTTTGAAGAACACAAAGGAAAATCAAGGTAAATATCACTTGCGGCAGAGCATTTTTATTGGACATAATTTACCATCAAACTATGATTTTGCCAAATTATGCAAAGTGTGAAAATATTATTTAAAGCTGAAGTGTGTAATGTCTGTGCCAGTAGCGCCATCAAATGGAATTGCAAAAATAAACATTGTTTTCAAACAGCTTTCCCTTCATCTACCATTGGTTGAACTAACAGATGGTCCCGCCCCAAACTCATGCCACTGGTTAAGTCAGTTGTTGTTATGTTGTTGTGTCAGGCTGGACGGGTTGCTCAAAACAAACAAGGAATGCTGAAAGTGCTTTTCGGGAAAATCAGCCAACTGATTGTATACTTATAATTGTTTCCACATATTAAGATGGGATAGGAGAAAGTATTTGATCATCAAAAAATTACACACATCAGCTTCAATTGTGCGTATTTAGAATACATCAAATGGTATGAAATTAGCCTTAGCAAAACAAAGGAGTAAGCCATTTAATTGCAAATACGCTTATTCCATCAGTGTTATTTCCACCACTAAATTCTATTAAACATAAAACTGATTTTGACACAGTTGTGGACTTTCAGGAAAAAAAAAATGACAAGAACAACACAAATCTTCTGTGATGCATACATAGAGTGTTGGACATTGTTAGAAGAAATATACAAATATTGAGAGTGTGAAAAAAGTTTTATCGAGACTTTACGTTCTAGAAATCCACAGTGCTAAAAGTCCCTTAAGTTAAAGAAACACCCATTTACGCCTTTGAATTTCTTACACCTTAAATTCAGGTGTCTCAAACTTCAAATTCCAATCACGATATAGTTTCATACAGCACCTGAAGTGTTTATCCATAAATTAGGCCTGCAAATCCATTTTCACTTTTTGCATTTTGGACTGGTGTTTAAATACGATCCCTTGGTTTTCTTAAAGGGATAGTTCACCCAAAAATGAAAATTCTGTCATCCTTAAATCTTATTTTAACCTCATGTTGTTCCAAACCTGTATGACTTTCAGTGAAAGACTTTTAGGCCATGAAAACGATTTTAGGCAGAGTGTTAGTTAGTTTCAGTCTCGTGTGTGTCGTTATCGAACGTGGACACACTTATTTGAATAATCAGAATGGAGAATTACATTTGAACAGGGAACATTTTCAATGAATAATGACACATTTCTCAGAACGCTTATATAATTATGCAATTCTCATTAGATCAATAGCATCAAGACACACTGGCATTACAGGATAACTCCAAAAACTTGAAACTGTAAACAAGTCATCTATACAAAGTCATACATATGATTTTGATTATATAGATACAGAATTTCGAGTGTTACAGTAATTTCTCTCTCATGGCAACACCACCATTAGGGAGTATAGAGTATGTATAATTTATAGGATTAAATGGGCCAAAACAGAATTGGCCATTCCCTTGTTCAATTAAATTCTATTCTCTACAAAAATAATTTGTGAGATCCCTTATACTCTGATTGCACTGGTCGCCAAACTTAATCAGTCTCAATATTGCTGAATACACACCACTGTGTGAACACACACACATACAGGAAACCACAGGAAAGTGTGAACTCCCATGAACTGACTTTTTTTATTAAAAAAAATTGTATCCCCTTTTCTTCCCAAATTGGAATGCCCAATTCCCACTACATAGAAGGTTCTCATGGTGACACGGTTACTCACCTCAATCCGGGTGACGGAGGACAAGTCTCAGTTGCCTCCGCTTCTGAGACAGTCAATCTGGAGCATCCCAGCATGTGGAGGCTCATGCTACTCTCCGCAATCCACATACAACTTACCACGCACCCAATTGAGAGGGAGAACCCTAATCGCAACCATGAGGAGGTTACCCATGTGACTCTACCCTCCCTAGCAACTGGGCCAATTTGGTTGCTTAGGAGACCTGGCTGGAGTCACTCAGTAGACACTGGATTCGAACTCGTGACTCCAGGGGTGGTAGTGGTAGTCAACGTCAATATTCGGTGAGCTACCCAGGCCCTCCTGGACTGACCTCTTAACCCATAAATGCAAGGGAGTTTTGCCAAACATTATTACATATCTCAGGTCTTTAATGACTGTACACTTTTGGTAATTAAGCAGCTATAAAATATATATATATATTGCAATCTTGCCAATATTTGTTTGTTTGTTTGTTTATTTGATACACTACTCAGAAGAGAAAGGTTGAGGAACACCAAAGAGGTGTGGGCATGACTCCAAAAAATCTACAGGGAGTGGAATGAAGTCCCTGGTCACTAAAGACCTGAGGTATGCATTAATGGGTTTAAGAGGCAGAGAGAGCATTTCCAGTGCCACCATAAAATCAATCTGAAATCTGCAGAATCTAGATTTCTCTGGCTTTGTCTAACAGTATCTGTACATAGAGCAATTCACTAACTGAACACACATTAACTGAGTAATTATAACTTTTAGTCTGTCTTATGTTTGATAATTCATTAGCTCCCCTGAAAGGCTCTTAAATTAATTCAAATGAGAGTATACTTGAGAGGAACCCTAGTTTTAAGATTTAATTATCAAAACCATTCTTAATAGGCAGACAGGGCATCTATACTCTAGGTAGTATATCTATCAAGCTGCTGTAATCAGCTGCCTGAGACGATGAGGCCTCTGTGGTTTATTTGCCATGCATGGTGCAATTAGTCATGTTGATGATTATGTACGGTGTGTCCATAGGGACATTCGCTTGAAATAAATTAAATTAGGGCACTGCATGGAATTAATGTAATAGGGAGGCGATCGATACAGCTCTTAATTGTGGCAGGGGAAAAGACCTGGCTGCTGTAAGACTTTATTTCTATATTGAAATTCAATAAGATCAACGGGACACATAGTGTTACCTATTTCTTTGGTCCGGGAATCAGGAGGAATAAAATGCCGTCATGGAGTCCTTGCCACTGGCCAATGTATTCCAGACCCTTGCCAGCATCCACCAAGCCCAACATCAGTCTCTGCTTGAGCCGCATCTGGAACAGGAGCAGCGGTTCCAGGTTCTCTTCCAGGCTCAAGCGGATGACTAGCAGGTGCTATGGAGCTTAGTAGACCAGGAGCGGTCTTCAGCCACAAACATGGACTACGGCCATACCGCACGTCACAGTGATGAAGATGGGACTTCAAGACGACCCAGAGACGTTCCTTGAGCTCTTCGAGCCGATGGCAGGAGCATGGAATTGGCCTAGCACTCAGTGGGCGGGCCATCTCATGCTGCTGGCTGAAGATTGTGACGCTGAGGAGATACTTGATCTTGTGGTACTGGAGCAGTTCATCGGCCAGCTACCAAAAGGGACAGCAGAGTGGGTCCAGTGCCACTGACCGGCATCGCTGGATGTGGCGATCCAGCAGGCTGAGGACCATATGACGGCATATTCTGGGGCCGGTGAGCCCTCTTTTTCTTCTCTCCCACTCCCTCTCCTTACCCTTATCCTATTCCCCATAAACGGGGAATTATGACCCCAAAACAGGTTTCCTGGTCCTATGGGCCATTCAACTCACCGGTTTTCCCTATCCCTCTCCCCCACAGGTTGGTGAATCCACTGCCGCAGGTGTGGGTGTGAAGTCTCGGGCAGTCTGCTGGAGCTGCAGGGAACCTGGGCCAGGACGGATGCCCTACGATGGAGGTGGAGACATTGGTCCGGATCCCCGAGACACCACAGGCCACCCCCAAACGAGCAGGAGCATACCGGATACCTGTGAGTATTAAGGGGGGTACATACCAAGCTTTGATGGATTCAGGTTGTAATCAAACCTCCATTCACCAAAGCTTGGTTCAATCCGAGGCATTGGATATGTGTGGGCAGGTGAAGGTAAGGTGTGTGCTCATGGATATTCAAAATGACCCTGTAGTAAGCATAGTGTCGAGGCTGTGGTTAGTCCTTGCCTCTCCCATCCACTAATTGGCTTCTATTTACAACTTTATTAAGAGGAATGTGCATGGATGAGTCCTGCAACAAAACGTCAGGAGGACATAAGTAAGTCTCGGCTTCCCCAGACCTTAGAGGATTCCCTGCAGGGGATTTCCCTCTGGAGCAGATGCAAGACGACCCTTCGGCATTTGATTAAGTGAAAGTGATTGATGGTCAATGCCTCCAGCCAGACATTGCACTCACATATCCGTATTTTTCAGTTATCAAGGATCGGTTGTATCGAGTGACACAGGACACAGGAAATCGTGATGCAGAATTGTATTGTAGTTAAGGAAGTAGAATTCAAAATGGAATAAAATTCCAAAGAAAAAAAAAACACAGTACATTTAATTTCTTATTATTATTTTGGTATTAATTACACATAAACATGCTATCAAACAGTATACACACTGTTAGTGTGGGTTATTATTAAGATATTTATATGGTTAGCACATATTATATTATTAATAATTTCATATTTACATTTTTGTCAATATTTATTTAATTATCTGTTATCTGAAAACAAAGTGGCTGAAATTTTATGGTGGTGCATGGCTAGATTGAATCTGTTTAGATGTGTTAAAGGGATAATTCAACCATAAATTAAAATTCACTCATTGTTTACTCCTTCATGCCATCCCGGATGTAAGTAGATCCATATGCATAGATGCAAGTGAATGGTGGCAGGAACTTTGAAGCCCCAAAAAGCACATAAAGGAAACATAAAAGTAACCCATACGACTCCAGTGGCTTAATCCATGTCTGTTCAGAAACAGATCAATATTTAAGTCATTTTTTGACTATAAATCTCCAATTTCACATTCTTCTTCTTTTGTTATTGGTGATTCACATTCTTCATGAATATCACCACCTACTGGGCAGGGAGGATAATTTATAGTAAAAAGAACTTAAATATCAATATTTTACTCATCCACACCTACAAAATCGCTTTTAAAGGATTTGATTTAACCACTAGAGTTGTTTGGATCACTTTTATTCTGCCTTTACGTAAGTTTGGAGCTTCACAGTTTTGGCCACCATTCACTTGCATTATATGGACCAACAGAGCTGAGATGATGTTCAAAAAATCTTTATGTTCTGCAGAAGATAGAAAGTCTTACACATCTGGGATGGCATGATGGTGAGTAAATTATGATCATTTAAATTCAATTCTTAAATTCTGAATTTTACCCAAACAGCTCTGTATGGGCATTTTACCAATATAATTATTTGTGCTTGCAATACGAAATTAGTTTACTGTTCAACCTCCCCCTGTGTCTTTCATAACTTTGCTGCCTCTCTGTCTGGTGCACTCTCCTCTAAAGGCAAGGTGAATCCAGCCTACACAGCACAGGGTCTGTTATGACCTGCGTGAGGGGCGTGCTAATGGGCCCCTGTAATCTGTGTTTTACCCAGAGGAAGTCCACTCCATGAGGCTAAGCAAATCGCACGGCAGGCAGCAGATGACAGCTACGGGGGGTGGGAGTTCATCAATCAACCTTGCCAACACACTGTCGGAGCCAGGTCAGAGAACACACCTCAGGGTGATTCCAAAAAAGCAAGAGAAGGCAACAATTGATCTCACATAAAATTACACTCAATTAGATCTCAGATCTAGCATTGATTTACCAAGGTTGTAATAAAATGCATATGCAAAGGTGCAAGATGTGTTATTTTGACCTTTCATATCTCGGCAGACCTTAGCTGTTCCATAATTCTTACCTGGCGAGCAGCGATCTAGACAGCATTTTTAAGCATCATATGCAAGATTTAAAAAAATAATAATTTAAATGCATTTTTATGCACTTACAGAGCCCTTATTACAGCCCCTGGAGCAACCTGGAGTTAAGTGCCTTGCTCAAGGACACAATGGTGTTGGCTGTGGGGCTCAAACCAACATCCTTCTGATTACCAGATTACCAGTTATGTGCTTAGACCACTACACCACCACTCCACCAGATATCTTGGATCACATGGCAGTATCACATGTACAACAGTCCAAAAATATATTGCATTTCATGTAATTCTATATCCACTTATACTGGAAATTATACAGGGAACCTTCTACTTGGTACATCACAGAAATATACCAGCTGAAAAGTGCCCCAAACTCCTCTAAAGCCAGTCAACAAATGAGCCTGGCCAGGCTATGAGGCCAACTAAGACCACCAAACTATCAATAACTTCATAACATGGTGCCTTCAAACTGCAGAAATCTTTTAAAAATCTACTTTAAAACACCTGTCAAGTTAAAAAAAAAAAAAAAAGTAATCTGTCCATTTCCAAAAAACAAACAAACATGTATGGCCTTTTCTACAATAAATAAATAATAATTTATTGACTTTTAAAATATCATGTGGTGTAACCATCAAGACAAATATTAAATTACTGTCTTATCTTTTACTTTCTTGCACCTTGAATAGGAGTTTGTGCAACCGAATCATTCATTGCCAAAAACAGAGTGTCTATTTACATTAAGTGCAAATAGTCCATCTTGTTGTCAAAGGCTATTTACACTAACTCCGCCCAGTATTAATCAGACCAATGTCGAATGAAAGCGGGCATATTTAATTTTTTTTAGATGGGGCAGAGATTATGAACAGGTTAATGGATTAGACGTTTAGTGGGTTAAGAGACCGGAGAATGGAGTGACTATTTACATTCCAATTGTCTGGTGGAAACACACGAATTTATGACAAATTCCACTCTCATACGTCACACAGTAGCTCAGAGTGTTACGATGGTGTATGGACACATTGTCATGCTGGCCATGCTTTTTTGTCATAAACTTTTTTCACTTTTTGTTATACTTTTTTCCATGTCTCCACTCTTAATATTTCCTATAACCCTACTTATTATAATAAATAAAAATGATGCCTTGCAGTGTTTTGGTAAAAGTGAGGGTCAGTGAGTAGAGAGAAGGGTTTGATCTGGATAAAATGTTTACAGTTTTATTGTAGTAATAGTGTAATAACCATGTTTTTGGTTTAAACTATAGTTTTGACGCAATTAACCATGGCGTTACAACAGTAATATGTTGTTAATATAGTAACCATGTTTCATTTTGTGATACTATGGTTACTGTAGTAAAACGATGGTTAATATATGCCGCCATTGGTTTATGAATGTGTGTGTGAATGGGTGACTGGGACACAGTGTAAAGCGCTTTGGTAAACCTCTGAGGTTAGAAAAAAAAAAGCGCTATATAAGTGCAGACCATTTACCATTTACCAAGGTACTGTTAGGTTTAGGGGTAGGGTTTGGTGTAGGGTGTCTGAGGGACTCTAAATAAACAAAAATGCTGCAGTGATGCCACTACACTGAATGTTAGTATTCAAACAGGGGTGTAACAGTACACTATCTGCCACTATTTGCTCTAGAGTGCAAATAGCACCTGTTGCTATTTGGATTTAGTGTACAATATATTATATGTATTATGCTTTTTGTTGCTTTTTACACTTAGTATACTATACATAACACCTGTTGCTATTTGGACTTAGTGTAAATAGCATCTGCCTTTCAAACATATTTTTAAAATACTTAATTTTTTTATTTTTACAAATAACATGAATTTTGAGTCAAGAATATCAAGATGCTTATTAGATTTACTCCATTTGACCTGAACAAAAAGTTCCTGCTCATAAAAAAGTCAAAATATTGATATTTAATGATGACAAAATAAATACACTTGTGGGTCTAAATGGGTCCAATCTGTTTTTTGTTGTTGTTTTTATTTGTTGTTTTTTGGGGTCACATGACAACAAATTGGCTACCTACATGTTGGTTAAACGACATGACTTATTTGGTGGACAAACGTATTTCAAATACAAATCATATATTTAAAACAAAATTATTTTACTACTTATTTCTTAAGAAAAATAACAACATTTCTTTTTCAAAAATGTCAGCTTTTAATGAGACTTTGATTTATTTGATTTATTTAATTACTGTCTCTGTACTGTTATACCACATGACATTTTTTACTTTAAGTAAAAAAATATCTAAATTACTTTGAACTCAGAAATTGAAAACAGGTCCATTATAGAAGGGGTGTATTCAAGGAAATGGTTTGTG
The DNA here is from genome assembly GCF_025860055.1 of Xyrauchen texanus. Classification (NCBI taxonomy): domain Eukaryota; kingdom Metazoa; phylum Chordata; class Actinopteri; order Cypriniformes; family Catostomidae; genus Xyrauchen; species Xyrauchen texanus. Next base: position 38,894,370 of record NC_068293.1, on the reverse strand, counting down.
TGAATTGCATAATGTATGTTTAAATAATTGTATATATTTGGATAAAAAAAGTTATATTAAAATATATTTGAAACGAGATGAAACAAAAAAGGACATGTCTGGTTTTCATAGAAGTCTAACAAAATTTTGTGAGGTTTATGTAACAAAAAAACAAAAACATTTGCCTGTATGAAAAATAAACTTGTTTCCCTTTGAATTTCTAATAAATAGTTTTAGTTTGAAGCATAAACCTCACTACATTTAGTTAGATTTCTAAATAAACAAGAATTCATATTTTTTGTCAAGTTAATTTATCTTGTCTTAAATATCTAAACATCCTTTTTTTACTGGAAAACAAGACAACATTTTTTGAATGAAGCCATTTCACTAGGTATTGAAACAGGACTCTTGCCCGCAACTCCAAATTCCTCCCAGAGATGGACTGAACTGAGGTAATTTTGTTCTGAGTTTATTCATATGGCTCCAAGCCTCCACATTTGCATTGGCAGAGCACTAACGGGAATGACAGGAAAGAGGAAGGTGAACTTGGCATCCTGTATCTCATACATGTGTGGCATACAAGAGCTTCTTTCTGCTAGGTCAGCCTCTGCCTCAGCCGTTAAATAAACAACATACTGCCCCAGTCAATGCTGCCCGCCCGTCTAACAGCCATTACAGACAGCCATAATAGAGGTTCCTTACCTGACAGCAAAACAGAACAGAGAAAAAAAGAGAAGAAACAAAAAGAGATGACCCTTGTTCTCTAGAGACGTGGCTGAATCCCAGAGCTCTGACAGGTACGACAGGGATGTTTAGTTGAATAGTTGCACAAAAAAGCAAAGGACAATATGAAGGTCAGAGTAAAACGGAGGGTAAACGGCAAGTCATTTGCAAGGAACGCTGGAGCATTATATCACACCTAAAGCTATTTTTGTTGCTTCTGCGAATATGCAATTAAGGCAGTACTTTTAAAATGAAAATGAGCATAAATAAGTATCCAGCAAGGATAAAATGCACTTCTATGTTCATAGTGATACATTTTTCTATGTGCCTGATCTCATGAATAAAATGTGAGATTTTTGCTAAATTATATTACGTGGCTCCTTACTCGTATCGTGGCAGTTCAGAGGTGAAAGATTCACAATGTGGTGCTAAAAGCAAGTAAAATGTTCTCCCAAGCAGTTAAGGTTAAGTGTAATTCTCTATAAACCTTACCAATAGTGTCATAAAAGCAAATGTGAGATGAAAGATGCAATTGCTGAAGCAACGTCATTTTGTGGTGCTTCTATGACATTTTCGCTTATGCGATGACTTGCATACTCTTAATGACTCGTGTCACGGTCCTTTTTATTATAAGTGCAATGCTCTATCAGCTGAGTTTCCGCACAAGCTTCTTTGAATAATTGCGTTCAAATAAACTTAAATGTAGTTGGCTATTTATAGCAAACGTTAAAGTCTTACAAGTCACACGTTTTAGTAAAAGTATAAAAGATGGCATTGTATGAGGATCAGAGCTAAAAGTAGTGTTTATGAACTGATTATTTGCCGTTTTCTTCGTGATTTGTGTGAAAGTGAATAAAGTAATTGTTTTAGAGCCTCTAGTGTTCATTTCATGAACTGCCACGAAATGTACAATGAGCCATTTTGCAAAAATGTAGGTAGTAATGTGATTTTATAAGACTAGACATTTTAAATTGTATGCATCCATGAACACTCAACAGAAATATTTTCTACAAACTTATAAAAGCCATGTGCAAAAAAGACAAGTTAAAAATCGCATATCTATAGGGCCAGTGGTTTATGAGAAGACATTTTTTTAAGTTAAGTTAAAATTAAGTTTTACACAAAATATAAAATACTGAACCAACATACATGGCACTCCTTGTGGCAAATGTATCCCCATGAGGAGAATGACACTCATGTATATTTTTAAGTCTTCAACTTAAACGGTAGTGGGGCTGATGTTTTGAATATTGAGTCCAGGGATTGTAGTCAGAGTCAATACTCGCTGAGCTACCCAGGCCCCATGTTCAGAACTTCTTAAACTACTTCAAAGAGTTCTCATAAAAAAATGCTCCACATGCAGCAATGACAGCTTTGCAGATCTTTGTTATTCCAGCTGTCAGTTTGTCCAGACACTCAGGTGACATTTCACCCCACACTTCCTGTAGCACTTGCCATAGATGTGTCTGTCTTGTCGGGCACTTCTCATGCACATAACAGTCTATCTGATCCCACAAAAGCTCAATGGGGTTAAGATCTATAACATTCTTTTCCAATTATCTTTTGTCCAATGTCTGTTTCTTTGCCCACTCTAACTGTTTCTTTTTGTTTTTCTATTTTAAAGGTGGCTTTTTCTTTGCAGTTCTGGCCTGTCTTTACTCTTGTACATGAAACTGGTGTTGAGCAGGTAGAATTCAATGAAGCTGTCAGCGGAGGACATGTGAGGCATCTATTTCTCAAACTAGGGACTCTGATGTACTTATCCTCTTGTTTAGTTGTACATCTGGCCTTCCACGTCTCTTTCTGTCCTTGTTAGAGCCAGTTGTCCTTTATATTTGAAGACTGTAGTGTACACCTTTGTATGAAATCTTCAGTTTTCTTGACAATTTCAAGCATTGTATAACCTTCATTCCTCAAAGCAATGATTTTTGATGATGAACCTTAAGACATGCCAGTCTATTGCATACTGTGGAAACAAAAAAACAAAGACAAAGACAATATCAAGCTTCATTAAACAAACCAAATAGCTTTTATCTGTGGTTGATATAATGGCAAGTGATTTTCTTGTACTAAATTCCCATCCATCCCAAAATGACACAAAATGCAACTATCCACAGAACCATCATGCATGCATTTTGGGAGCATACACCTGATGGATAAAACGTTATAGCCGTTTAAAAATGAATACCCTGAATCCCAAATAACATATGAAACTCCCACTGTGAAGCTTTAAATCCAACAATGGAAGTGGCAACAGGCTGCAATGTTTGCAATACATTCATATAAAGCTCAGTGGGGAGCCGAACGGAGAGGAAGAGAGTTAACAGAGGTAATGACTCCCAGGTGAGTGCTGAGAGTAAAGCTTTATGATCTTCTCACAATCACATTCATGTCAACCCACATTATATGAAAGGTTCCTCTGCTTTTAAAGAAAAAGTTTACACCACAATTCTGTAACTATTTATTAATTTTGGATGAATCTTCACACAGCTCCTATTTTAAGAATGAAAGCATAGAGTGACCATTTCTGTCAAGCTTCAAAAAAACTAAAAGCTAAATAAATAACCAAAATAGTATATGTAATAACCTATATTCCAAGGGAATGGGAAAAGGCAGGCTGACTTTCACAGTGAAATCTCTCTTAAGTTTGAAATCCTTACAAATACAGAGGGTGCACTTGACCTTGTAGTTCACTGTTGGCCTTGATCTACATTGCACTGTTTGTTGGGGACATTCAAGTGGCAGTTACTTGATTGTGCTTCACACTTTATATAACAGCGTCATTTATTTCAGACATCTGAACTATGGCTCCCTGTTAGCACTTCTGTGTGATAGCAGACAGTGCTATTGGGTACACTGTCATACAACGATAACACTTAATAGCATTAGTGTGTTGATGAACTGATATTTACTCTTGGCTTTTCCTGGTGTGGCTGGGTGGAACTGGAACTGCATGAGATTCATCTAATGTGAATTTGTGGACTGACTCATGACTGATACATTTCTGCATATAAGGGGAATTTAACCAAAAAAGAAAAACTTAATACCTTCATAATATGAGTAAACTGTGCATTATAGTGCCTCTACTTATTCACATTACAATTACACAATTTAAATTTGTACCTATTTTTAAGATTTATGCATTTCAATGTCATAACACAATTACATCAAAATGAAATGTGTATTTAACTAAATTAAATAAAAATTAAATATGTATTTATTTATGTATTTTTGTTAAAGATAACCTAATTCAGTTTGATGGAATATGTTATGAAATTGAAATGATTAAATTATTATAAAAAAAATATAATTTTTTTTTTTTTTAGTATAAGCACATTTTCCTCCAAATTCCCTTTGCTTTAAAGTTTTTTGTTTGTTTGTTTTTGTAATTCCCTGAGTTCATTAGATTCTCATTGTGGTTGAGCGCCGGCTTGTGAATGGAGAGCGAGACCGGGAGATGAGAACGGTAAAGATCATCACCTCTGGCAATGATTGTCTCAAACAGCTGTTTGCAGTGAGAGTTGGAGATGGATTTAGGAGCAAGCCCGACGCCAGTAAGAGAGAGAGAGAGAGAGAGAGAGAGAGAGAGAGAGAGAGAGAGAGAGTTACATACACACAGCCGGAGACTGTGCTGTACCAATGAGCCCCTTTAAGATTAATCTGAAAAGCGAGTTTGTTTGTTTATAAAAATAAATATAGTTTGTTGAATCTGCTGACTCCTGTTTCCTCCTTTCCATTAAGAAGAGACCTTTCACAAGTACTTATTTATTAATTTATTACTGTTTTAAAAAATATTGAAATACAAATGTATTTTTTTTATTAAATCAGCATTCATTAAAGGCAAATACTACCATGATGTATAAAAACTTTAATTAAAAAAATATGCCATAATATTTGTATTTATTTTTTGTTTATTTATTTGCATTACAGTAACGAGGGGGTGCTTTAAGGAGTTATTCCACGTTCAATACAATTGACAGCATTTGTGGCATAATGTTGATAAAAAAAAAAAAAAAAAAAGATAAAATCAAGTTTATAGTGAGGCACTTACAATGGAAATGAATGGGGCCAATTTTTGGAGGGTTTAAATGGAACAAATGTGAAGCTTATAATTTTCTAAAAGCTCTTACATTAATTCTTCTGTTAACACTATTATCACTTTACAGCTCTAAAAAAATATATTATTTGAGCTGTAAAGTGGTTTATATGGTAATTTTTACAGTCGTTTTAGGGTTCGCCATGGCAACAGAGTTGTAAAATTGGCTATGACTTTACACAGAAAATGTTAGTATGCAATTTGATCACACTAAAATCATGTTAATATGCATATTGTTTACGTTTACAGATTGGCCCTGATTCACTTCCATTGTAAGTGACTCACTGTAACCCAGATTTGTGCTTTTTTGGAAGAAAAGGAGGTCTAAATAATTTTTGTGGTAATCAATATTATGCCACAAATACTGTCGATTGAACTTAATTTATATTCAACCCAGAATATTCTTTTAATTGTAATTGTTTAATTATAACCCCCCAATCTAATTATATCTATTAAAAAAAACCCTTAATATTCAATATATAATTTTCTTTAAGTTGTTCTTTTGGGGCTTTCAGTTCATTTCTGTTTGCTTTAAGGCTATCTATATATGCTGATGTAAATGTTGACAAAACCTTCAGCAGATGTATGCATTTGAAATATGTGTCTTTCACCTTTGGAAAAAACGATTACTCGTGTTGCATTACACAGATTTTTGACCAATAAAATGCCCTCTAGAATAAGATTATCCCTCCCCAAATGCCAATACTTGCAACCAACTAGCAGGAAATCATGACTCACAACTGTGCTGTAAACTAGCAGCTGCAATTGTCTATAAACTGAAGTTAAAAGAATAGGGATGAGCCTTTCAGGCAGCCTCTCCCATTCAAACTTCCTGTTTCATCCTGTGCTTGTCAAGCGACTTCATGGCCTTTAAACCTATATTTACAAAATTAGCACTATGTTAATTACACAATTTGTGTGATTTGGTCCAGTGCAAAAGATAAAAAATAATTAATCATGATAGAATGTATATAGTAGGAAATAAGACAGCACGTACCATCAATCTCATATTGCACACAAGCACTTTATTGTGGTGTCAGTTTAAACACATTTAAACACATTTGAGCCTAATCCCTGCTGCTGTGTGCCTATCACACTGATGGGTTCATACACCTGGAAGAACAGACAGCTTTATGAAATATACTGACATTGTAGGAGAGCCTAATAAGGACAGGCATATGGATCAAAACTCAATTACCTTCTAAAACTGGAAAAGCATATTTGCAGGTGAGAGGCATGACAATCAGGTTTTTCTTCTTTTCTATTGAGGTGTCAGCACCTGTGAAGTTTGAGGCTCTCTGACTCCTCCTGTTGACAGATCAGATCTTTAACCAGACAAAGTCAATCATCATGAACATATTATTCACAAGACAAACCACTCTGATTTGCCGCCCATTTCAGCAGCCTAGGATCATCACTGTGTGATTCACATAGAAAAAAAATGCCTTTAAACAAGAATGAAAAAATAACAGATTGAGAAACCATATAGCATCATGTCTTGACAGGTGATAGTCCTAGGTGAAATATCTCAACTTTGCATAACAACTTTACATTCTTAGTGAAAAGCTTAGTTACCATTTAAATCCACCTAGTCTCATAGAATGAATGTTACAATAACACCATTTTTGCAAACTAACTTTTACGTTCTGTTTCGCTGCTGTTTTCTGATGAAATGAACACTAGAGGCAATTCAACAACTGTACGTTTTATTCATTTTTACACAAATAACAACTACAACAGCTGATTATAACTTTATAAACACGTATTTATTATGATATTGAGACACTTTTACTATAACACATAATTAGAAAAATCTATTTTAACGCTTGTGTTACAGACTCACCTTCATTTAAAAACGTATTCCAACCTGATTTGCTTATATCATAGCTCACCTGAATCTTGGACTTTGGACTCAGAAGCACACTGTTAGCAGGCAAGCTGACACATGAGATGAAAGTATCATAGAAGTCACACGAGATGACATGGTTGCTTCAGAATATGTGGTTTTCATTTCAGTTCTCATTTCACATTTAATACATTTTTACTACTAATAGTAGAGGGTGTACATATAATGTATGGCCAGGTATTTTGTGTGTGTGTGTGTGATACATTTTTCTATATTAAATAGTTTAGATAGATTAGATAGTGGTCAAACAACATGTGAGTGTTTAAATGGAAATTGGATGTATTTCAGTGAATTTTATGTCTGGCATTTTTTTTAAGGGCTCTGTCATCACTCTGTAGTCCACCAAAGTCCCTCTTTCTACAATTTTGGATTAAAGCAGATTACCGACATTGATATGGTGTCAGCCAGAACTTGTTTCAGCTATCACCAGCAGTGTATGAAATAGGGGCAAGTTATAAAGCCTTTTGTCTTTCAGAGAGGAAGCTAACAGGCCTTTCTTGCTCATATAACGCTGCTGTGAGGGCCTTGCTGGGTCTGCACTCGATATATAAGACATTTGATGCCAGTTTCCTCTTCTGGCTCTCCACCTTCTCTGTCAGCCATCACAGGCAAATCACTACAACTATTTCTGCATGCCATCTGCTAATTTAAGTCTGATTTAAAAGGAAACCCATCTATTGCAGAGTAATGTGTCTGTGCATGCAGGTTTCCTGTCTTCAGCAGCTTTCTCAAATTAAATGGCTTTTTGGTGTACGTGTAAATGAGCTTTTATACTGTAATGCAATATTTGTGGAAGTTATTATCCCCTGCGTAACATCATTAACAACAGCTCTATGTTGTTGAACCAACGTGGTTCGAACCATGGATGTGCGACTTAGTTAAAAGGGTTTTTGGAAAAAGTTGTTGCAAGCTTTCTCCAAAAATGCATCATACTATGATGGTCAATAAACAGTGAGTTACATCGTTGTACAGGAAACACACCTCAGAACACCCCATTAACTGCATAGCAACTCCCTAGCAGCCCTTACAAAAATTGCCGCAAATTCACCACAGATGATTTTCACATGCAAATGAGCTTTGCGGAAAATTTGTGTCAAATTGTCCATTGTTGCCAAAGGTTTTCCAGAGGTTCGCCACTACCAGAGCTGCAAACTTCTGCCAAACATTTGCGGCAAATCACAAGCCCATTTGCATGTGAAAATAACGAGTGGCAAGTTTGCGGCTATTTTAGATTTTTTGTAAGGGAATAACTCTAGCAACGGCATAGCAATGCACTTTAAACCACTCAGAACACCAACCACCCACAAACATCACTCAAATTTTCTTGTGCAAAAATCTAGTTTGTTTTACCATTCTCCTTCAGGCACATATTAGTTAACATCAGGCGATAATATTTTTCAAATATAAATATGAAAGAGCAGGAAGACACAGTCAGTCATGCTTAGTGGTAGTGTGAATGAGTGTGTGTGTGACAGAGAGGTAATGATGTAAGAAAGGCAAACGGCACTCAGGAGGCACCTGTCCAAAAGCTTCAACACTGACATGGTAGATTATTTCTGTTATCTGTCTCAGAAGTTCTCAGGGATCTAATCAGTGCCTATGGACAGTTTGTCAAGCTAGTCTGCTTATTCTTTGAAAACTCAGGGGATTCTGGGACTGTGGGCCCACCTCTACAAGATAACTCATAGCTGTCCTTTTCTGCATATCACGGCAATGTTTTGAGGCCCGTTCTGCATAACACGGCGGCCCATTTCAGCTTATTGTGGCCCATTTGGCCCCATTTGCGGCCGACCCACCGGGAAGAGTCCCGGTTCTCCCAATGGCTAGTCCGCCCCTGAACGTATGGGAATGTGTGAGCTCATTTCCAGGTGAAATGTCCACAGAGTCATGTCATGCCAAAAGCGATTTGTATTTTTAGTTTTAAATGATGTGTAGCCAAGTGGAAAAACTGTATGATTTAACTCTAGTCATAAATTAGAAGTGTGCCCTTTAAGAGCTAGAGTTTAGCAACACCTGCTTTCCGGCCCTCTCTTGTGTTTGAAGCGTGAGAGCATACATTGTGCAAGAGCTCCTGGTTTTGTTCATCGGTTGATAATTCTTTGGGTAAATATCTCATTTTACACAAAATGTTGTTAAATATGTTAAAACTGAGTGTTTGTTATGGATAATTTTTGAAGGATGCATATGGAATGCACATGTGAAGTTTGACCATGTTTTCTGCACATGTGACGACTGGGTATTTACATTTAGAATTAATTATATCTTATTTAATGATTTATAGCCTAGAGTGTTTTCCAGTTTATTGAATAAGTGTAATATGTGTTATATGCAAAAATATGTGTAATGACAATTCTGTGGTTTAAAACTATTATGCATGTCCTTAATGCCTGGTTATAAATTCATAAAATGTTTGAGTGATTTAAGCATGTGTTAAATGCACAAAACATTGTGAGTGTTTAAGCATGTGTTAAATGCGTAAGATGAATTGAGTGTATTGAGCAAGTACTAACAGTAAGTGGATAAAAAGTTAATGTATGCTGAAGCATATGGGTAGGCTAATGCCCTGTTCGTATTTTCTTTTGACATTAGCCTCTACCGTATTTTGTTGTACCTTATTTCATATTTATATTTCAGTTCCATATTTCATTTCTTTATTCAATTTTTTTTATAATTTTTTTTATTATATACTATATATGGCCCAATTGACTGCTGTTTAAAAAAAACAATAATAATAATTTAACAGCCATCAGATAAAACCACCCAAAATATTTTTTTGTCCAGTGTGGTTATTTGCAGCCCACTGGCTACAGATAAAATACATTTACATTTACATTTATGCATTTGGCAGACGCTTTTATCCAAAGCGACTTACAGTGCACTTATTACAGGGACAATCCCCCCGGAGCAACCTGGAGTTAAGTGCCTTGCTCAAGGGCCCAACAGTGGCATCTTGGTGGTGCTGGGGCTTGAACCCCCGACCTTCTGGTCAGTAACCCTGAGCCTCAACCACTGAGCCACCACTGCCCATACAATCAACAATCAACAGGACTGCATATTTAATTAACTCTGCCACCTAACCCATGTGACTAATTTACCTGTATTTTGTGAGCACAAAATCCCAAAATTAACTAAACTTTATACAAACGTTTAACAGGAAATTCTGATGGCACATACCAAATTTTATCAATTTCTGATGCCAAGGGGCACTATAACTTAATTCCTAATTTTGCAAATTTTTGTATTAAATTGACACCAAACAAGTGTATCGACAGTATCTATAGTATCTATTCTTTAAATTAGTTTTTTACTTTTAACGTACAAAACACATTCTGCTACGTATACACCATATGGAACGGTTTGTGTCAGGAAGAACCCAATTGCAGACAGTCAGCTCTACAAAAATGCTTTATTAAAAAAATATATGTACAAAACACAAAAACTGGGAAAAAAACCAGCACCACAAAAAGCCAAGCTGCAGTCAAAAGGACTGGAAACAAGAACTACCCATGGGAGGGCAAAACCCAAATGAAGAAGAACAAATTAAGAAACAAAACCGACAAGAACCAAACACTACAGACAGGGCGAGAAACAGGACGAAACAAGAAGCCTGTTCAGTCCCCTGAAGCCGTCGATGCACCTGTTCAGTCCCCAGTTCAGTCCCCAGTGGTCGCCACCAACACATATGACCCTTCACCTGTGGTTGCTGTCCCAAGCCTGCCTGACCTCTATTCAGTGGCCACTGCTGCACTGTCTGTCCCTTCGCCAGCGGCTGCCATTGCCAAGCCTGACCCTTCATCTGCAGTTGCTGCCCCTTCAACATACAGTTGAAGTCAGATGTTTACATACACTTTAGCCAAATACATTTAAACTCAGTTTTTGACAATTCCTGACATTTAATCGTAGAAAACTTCCCTGTCTTAGGATCAATACTTTATTTCAGCTTATATTTCTTTCATCACATTCACCGAAGTTTACATATACTTTGTTAGTATTTGGTAGCATTGCCTTTAAATGATTTAACTTGGGTCAAAAGTTTTGGGTAGCCTTCCACAAGCTTCTCACAATAAGATGCTAGAATTTTGGCCCAATCCTCCAGACAGAACTAGTGTAACTGAGCAAAGTTTTTTAGGCCTCCTTGCTCGTACATGCTTTTTCAGTTCTGCCCACACATTTTTTATCGGATTGAGGTCAGGGCTTTGTGATGGCATCTCCAATACCTTGACTTTGTTGTCCATAAGACATTTTGTCACAACTTTGGTGGTACGCTTGGGGTCATTGTCCATTTGGAAGACCCATTTGTGATCGAGCTTTAACTTGCTGGCTGATATCTTAAATGTTGCTTCAATATACCCACATAATTTTCCTTCCTGCTGATACCATCTATTTTGTGAAGTGCACCAGTTCCTCAGGCAGCAAAGCACCCCAACAACATGATGCTGCCACCCTATGCCTTCCGCTTTTTCCTCCAAACATAACGATGGTCATTATGGCCAAACAGTTCAATTTTTGCTTCATCAGACAAGAGGACCATTTTTATCCCCATGTGCACTTGCAAACTGTAGTCTGGCTTTTAATCAATCTCAAACATCTACTGATCAGGAACCACATCAAACCACATTGATCTCAAACCTCACCACTCAAGAACAACCATAACGACAACAACAACAACAAACAATTGCGGGTTTGAGATCCGCTCATGCTATTTCTTCCTACATTGTATGCCACATGTTTTTTCATCAGAAGTGAGGGGTTTACATATGATAACTGTAAGGAATTAGTGAGGCTGACGGAGGAGGTTAATTAGTTAGAGACACGCATCTAAATGCTAGTGGAGTTCAGAGAGAAAGAGAAGCCAGTAAATACTGTTTCGGATGCGGGTAGAACAGTGAGCAACACACACACTTTTGTTCCGGCTAAAGAGCCCCTGCAGCAGGGCTTTTGGGTGACGTCTCGGCGGCATACTTGCTCAGCAAAGTGACACCACTCTCCCGTTTCTGTAAGGCTTTCCAATCAATTCTCCCCACTCAGTGATCCACCCACTCAGAATCATGTTGAAAGACCCTTAATAATTGGTGATTCTATTGGAAGGAACGTGGAAATAGAGACTCCAGCCACCATTGTTAAATGCTTTTCGGGGGCTCAGGCATGTGAGATCAGATCAAATTTACAAGTGCTGGCTAATGCTAAACAGATTTTCTAAAACTGTTATTCATGTTGGCACTAACAATGTCTGACTTCGCCAGTCAGAGATCAATAAAGATAATGTTAAAGAGGAGGGTGAACTTGCAAAAAACTATGTCAGACACTGTAATATGCTCTTGCCCCCTCCCTGCTCATTGTGGTGATGAGGTTTACAGTATATAGTGATAGTAATAATATAAATACATTGATCAATTGTCACACATTATACATACATTTCTGCATATACAGGTGAAACTCGAAAAATTAGAATATCGTGCAAAAGTTCATTAATTTCAGTAATTCAACTTACAAGGTGAAACTAATATTATATAGACTCATTACAAGCAAAGTAAGATATTTCAAGCCTTTATTTGATATAATTTTGATGATTATGGCTTACAGCTTATGAAAACCCCAAATTCAGAATCTCAGAAAATTAGAATATTACATGAAATCAATAAAAAAAAAAGGATTTTAAATACAGGAATGTCGGCCCTCTGAAAAGTATAATCATGCATATGTACTCAGTACTTGGTTTGGGCCCCTTTTGCATTAATTACTGCCTCAGTGCGGCGCGGCATGGATGCTATCAGCCTGTGGCACTGCTGAGGTGTTATGGAAGACCAAGATGCTTCAATAGCGGCCTTCAGCTCTTCTGCATTGTTTGGTCTCATATCTCTCATCTTTCTCTTGGCAATGCCCCATAGATTCTCAATGGGGTTCAGGTCAGGCGAGTTTGCTGGCAAATCAAGCACAGTAATACCATGGTCATTGAACCAGGTTTTGGTACTTTTGGCAGTGTCAAGTGTCAGTGTCAGTGTACTTTTGGTGCCAAGTCCTGCTGGAAAATGAAGTCAGCATCTCCATAAAGCTTGTCTGCTGAAGGAAGCATGAAGTGCTCTAAAATGTCCCGGTAGAGCGGCTGCGTTGACTCTGGACTTAATAAAGCACAGTGGACCAACACCAGCCGATGACATGGCTCCCCAAACCAACACAGACTGTGGAAACTTCACACTGGACTTCAAGCATCTTGGATTGTGTGCCTCTCCATTCTTCCTCCAGACTCTGGGACCTTGGTTTCCAAATGAGATGCAAAATTTGCTCTCATCAGAAAAGAGGACTTTGGACCACTGAGCAACAGACCAGTTCTTTTTTTCTTTAGCCCAGGTAAGACGTTTGACATTTGAAGCCCATGTCCAGGACCCGTCTGTGTGTGGTGGCTCTTGATGCAGTAACTCCAGCCTCAGTCCACTCCTTGTGAAGCTCCCCACACATTTGAATGGCCTTTTCCTGACAATCCTCTCCAGGCTACGGTCATCCCTGCTGCTTGTGCACCTTTTTCTTCCACACTTTTCCCTTCCACTTAACTTTCTATTAATGTGCTTTGATACAGCACTTTGAGGACATCCAACTTCTTTTGCAATTACCTTTTGAGGCTTTCCCTCCTTGTGGAGGGTGTCAATGATGGTTTTCTGCACAACTGTCAGGTCAGCAGTCTTCCCCATGATTGTGAATTCAACTGAACCAGACTGAGAGACCATTTAAAGGCTCAGGAACCCTTTGCAGGTGTTTAGCTGATTAGAGTGTGACACTTTGAGCCTACAATACTGAACCTTTTCACAATATTCTAATTTTCTGAGATTCTGAATTTGGGGTTTTCATAAGCTGTAAGCCATAATCATCAAAATTATATCAAATAAAGGCTTGAAATATCTTACTTTTCTTGTAATGAGTCTATATAATATATTAGTATCACCTTTTAAGTTGAATTACTGAAATTAATGAACCTTTGCACAATATTCTAATTTTTCGAGTTTCACCTGTACATGGTGAAATTATTTATTTTTCACATATCCCAGCTAAGCTGGTCAATGTCAGAGTGCAGGGTCAGCCATGATACAGCACCCCTGGAGCAGATAGGTTCAAGGGCCTTGCTCAAGGCCCCAACAGTGGACCCCTGACCTTCTGGTCAGTAACCCAGAGCCTTAACCGCTGAGCCACCACTGCCCTAGACAAACTGGCTAATCCGAACATCTGCAAGCTGCCTTGATATTTCACACAGGTCACATGCATGGTGTTGGACTCCACTGCTATGCATAACTCCAACTGTAAAACATCGGATACTTCATATGCCACTGTATGAACCTTGGACTTAGGATGGACCCCACCAAACCTCACCGAAGCTGGCCCCTACAGTGAGCCTGATTTCTACCATTAATCAACATCTTATGGAGTTTTGTGTTCCTTGCCACAGTCGCCTTCAGCTTGCTCACAGGCGTTCTAAATACAATTATTAAAAATGTTGTTAATACACAATCAATTTTAATGTAAAATAATTTACAATCATATTTAATCAAACTACACAATGATCACTCTAAGACGTTATATATATTATAGTTTAATAAAAAAAAAATGTAATGCATGATTTTCTGTAAAGCTGCTTTGAAATTATGCGTGTTATGAAAAGCACCATACAAATAAAAATGACTCGACTTGAGTCTCCTTCCCGAGCAGTTTGAAGGCTTTGTGGTCCCATGGTGTTTATACTTGCGTACTATTGTTTGTACAGATGAACGTGTACAGGTACCTTCAAGCATGTGGAAATTGCTTCCAAGGATGATCCACATTTTTCTTTCTGAGGTCTCGGCTGATTTCTTTAGATTTTCCCATGATGTCAAGCCTTAATATACATCCACAGGTACACCTCCAATTGACTCCAATTAGCCAATCAAAAGCTAAATGCCAAAAGACATAATTTTCTTAATTTTCAAAGCTTCTTAAAGGTACAGTTAACTAAGTGTATGTAAACTTCTGACCCACTGGAATTGTGATATAGTAAATTACAAGTGAAACAATCTGTCTGTAAACAATTGTTGGAAAAATTACTTGTGTCATGCACAAAGTAGATGTCCTAAATGTCTTACCAAAACTATAGTTTGCTAATATGAAATCTGTGGAGTGATTAAAAAAAATTGTTTTAATGACTTCAACCTAGGTGTATGTAAACTTCTGACTTCAACGTAAAGCCAATAAGCAAGAACAATGGCCACCAAGCTCATCAGTGATAAATCTTCCACGCGTGAGGCAGCTGGCTTTCCATTTATTATACAGAATAATCAACTCATCTGGAATACAGCATTTCATTGTCTGCAGGACTAATGATCTCAGACAATCCAGGCTTTGTTATTCAGCACGTTTTAATGAGTTTGGGTCAGAGCCTGCATCATAATAAAAGTGCAGCCGCTGCATCTGTCAAGCAATTCTAAATTCACTCACAGGGACCAAACACATGCTAGAAATACAGTAGAGTGATGTGTGTTCTATGAAAAACACGTGTTTGTATCACAGTGCACACATCCTTGTTAGACGATTTTCTTAATGCACTTAACTTCAACTTAAAGTATCACTTTAAAATACAGTGTAAAGAAGTCAATGGAAAGGAGGGGGTGAGAACCGGCTTTTCAACATAAATAATAGTTTAATAATAAACTGAAACAGAAGACACAAACACACATGACGGACATGTACGTAAACTATCTCTCTCTCCCGCACAATCCTCCGCAGTCGGCCTTTATCCCTCTCGGAGGCTTGATTTGCCTGATAAGGGACCGGGTGTGTATGATCACGACAGCAGTATTATCATGTATGAATCTACAATGAAAACTAAAAAAAACCTTTCATTCACTGAACAAAAATGACACAAATAGATTTTCATGATTACAAAACTAAAGTTGCTTCCCAACTGCACACTTCTGCGCTATTGTACACCATTGTGTAGTGCAAGTGGTGTGTTCATACTGAAAATTCAATGAAAAGGAGAGGACTACGAGTACCCGGATTATGTAACTCTTCAACTGAAAAACAAAGCACGGAATGTTGGACACTTCATGCACTCAGTGGTCACAGCTTCCTCTATGTAGCAGAAGGGGCGGAGTTACCTGGCTGTAATGCTCGCTGACAAAACAATTGTAATTACTGACCAGATAATGGGTTGATAGGAGGTGGGATTTGTTAGGAGGGATTTGGGGGTTTGGTATAAGGCATAGTGTTCTGTGAATGTACTTTCACTAAATTGTGCACCTTAAATGGCTAAATAAACAAACTTTGGAAATCAATTGTAATTATTTGTGTGGCAACTAGTGAAACTTCTGTAGTAGCTGTAGTCCTTATTTAGCCACTTGTTGGCAACATATATGTAAGACAATTCAGATTTGTGGTATGACTGTTTAAAAGTTATACTCTTGAAATAATGTCAACCACAGACCATTTTCCTCAAACCCGTTGGAAATTCCTGAGGGATCCTGAAGCTCGAAAATGCAACTTCTCCTCTGGGGTTAAGGACTACAAGCTAAACAACTCCATAGAAAATAAAATTGAAATAAAAACAAAACTCAAATTAAAACTATATTCACCCTACTTTTAAATCAATGGAAGAAAATGGAGAACACTCCATTCTGTCGAGAATTCAGTTTCCTTGGCAGCCTCAGGGGTCTGTGAATTTGAAGTATTGCACACTGTTCTTGCAGCCACTGTGAAAAGTGTACTGTAAGCGAATTATTAGATCCCAGGGATCTCAAGAACACGAGAATGCTAACAGTGTTCATGGGCCAAATGTAAATTCAGTCACTAACTCGTGGCCCAGAATCCTCAACGGTACACACAGTTGACTGCTTCAGTTGCTCTGCGATGCTTCAGCTTTGCTCAGCATGCAATAAGTGAGAAAAAAGGCTAAAAAAGGCGTCACGTGGCAAAGACTATGCAGACATTGTAGGAGATGGATCCAACAAAAGACAAACAAAAGATGGTATGTATCTTGCCTAACAATGCTGCAGGTTTATTTTACATAAACAATATCACTGCGAAAAAAGATACTCATAATGAGCACTGCAACGAACAGGATAAGAGGAATAGCACAATGAAAGATGGATCATTTAAGGTAAAACCCCACTGCCGCACAACCTTCTGTTTTCAGCTGATATTCAAGGTAATAAAGGGATGACACATTGCTGAGTGATTTAGCCTTGGTGCAGTTTTTTTACACCAGCACTGGTAATTAAGTGGGACCTTTTTGGGGGGGAAATACCATGACAACCTGACAGATATCACTGAAATTGTTGTCCTGAGATATTACACTGTCTCAGTGACATCTCTAGGCTCTGTTTCAAACTTAGTGAGTTGCCTTGCTGTCTACAGCCTACATAGATAACATCCTAACTGAAATGGCACCTCATAAGTTGCCGATAGAGTCCAGGTCTACTCTAATCAGTGGAAGAACGTGCATTAAAAGTCTAGGCCTTCAGTGTGATTCATGCCATTAAGAAAACACAGATTCACAATGAATAAGACACCCTATGCCTCTGGGCATCATACATTATGTCGCAGCTAACTAATAATACCAATTGACATTTTAAAAACAAACCCACGCACGAAAGCCAGAACTTGAAGACACGTAATGCTCAAGCAAGCCTAATTTTAACTGCAGCATCATTGTGTGAAATGAGTGTCTGCTGAACAGACATTCAAAAATCATAATTTTTCATATGAATCTACCAAGGAGGTCTATAATATCTGGAAAAATCGATCTAATAATATTCTTGATTTAAATGTAGTTTGCAATAAATTTTGTTTCATCAGGGTACCCGTTGCTGTTCCATTCAAGTTGGATGTGGGATATTCTTACTTGATATCTCCAACCATAAATGCATTCCATTCCCAAATATTCGGAACGGCAACGTACCCATTAGGGTTTGACTCTCAGAGATGTCTCCTAGCAACACAACTGATAAACAATGCTGCACCGCTAGCATTTGTGCTTCAGGTGTACGATTATCAAAAGAGATTATAATATTTTACACACCTGTTTCTGCAAGCATTTGTTAAACAAACTTTAATATCATGTAACATGGAAACAAACTCATTTATCATATACATATCTGATATCTCCTTCTATATCTCCCTGAGTGTTGACATGTTTGCGTGACATCATGCCCCTGCATCACAGCGAAATTGCTTTTGAGAATTTCTGCACGTTTTCCGCATATCCTTTCACAAACACTACATGTTGCGGTGATGGAGGCTTGTCCTTAGATCTTACATGATGGTATAAGATCATGGTTAGATCATATTTGGCCTCATTTATGTCACAGCGATTGCACTTTGGGTATTAAAAACACCTGTTTGGGATGTGAGTGTCCAATTCCTTAGGGAAAAGTTCAAATCTACAATCAGCAGCGGTGGGGCAAATGGATCTTAATAGAGCAGACTCAATAACAATGAGTTTGTCCTTATCCACTGATTCTGATGGAAATTCAAGCAAGGAAGTTCGAAAATTTCCATCAACATTTCGGCATTTTCAGCTTAATTTGAACGAAGCATTTGTTAACAGTAGTCCTTTTCTAGGGTGCCAAATGAATCTGGAATGCCACCACCTATTATTTGTTTGGAAACTTCTTCTGCTGCCTTCTCTGCGAAGGATACATGCGATGCAGATTTACAATTTGGCCAAAAGAAGGTTTTTTTAGACGCCATTACAATTAGGCTGCCTACCTATTGAAACAGAATTAATGTCAGAACGTGTATATGTTGCCTATATATGCAGCTCACTAGGTTTTGCAAATCTAGCCAATCAGAAATGCTCTCAGCCTATGAATAATTTTGCACATTCATATGACATGTCTTTTGAAGGGGGGTTTTGGTTGTAAATAGCAAGTAGGTAAAATGGCGAAAATCGCGTACAGCATTAATACCACCTGCTGTGGTGGGTATCCCTTCACAATAATATATGTTCAAAATCTGATGAGTTCAAATGCACCTGTTGGCAACTGAACAAAACAGCTAAAGCTCACTGGCGCAGCTTCAGAAGCCATTAGAGCATTCAAGTTTGTCTTTGATTACATTCCTTTGTTGAAGAATAGAAATTCTGTCTAACAAGTTTAAACAACAGTCACTCACGGTTTCTCTACCGTCAACACATTATTATTGACTGCTGCAGGCTCCAAGAAGTTGAGTTGGGCTATATATATCAAGGCTTTAAATATATGCAGTGGTGTAATATTAAAACCAGATGCTGGTGGAATAGAAATGCAGCCTTATAACAGGTGCAAATGACACTCGTAAAACTTTACATTCAGGGAAAGATTGAATTCCTGTTCATTATGCAATTTCGGGGTGGAGACTTGGCAGTACCTCTACATGTTAACTTTATATACAGTAAATTGTCTCTTTATAGTATTGATATCCTCCTGGCATCAAGTTCAAATTTGTCCTCTGCAGAGGTGTGAGAAATATGAAATTGTACATGCTGTTCTGCTCTGTGTGTGTGTTTCTGGTCTTCCATGTGTGTTCGGTTGACCCCAGATGCAGGCTGCAGTGCACGTGTATTGAGTCAATATACTTAGCAATTGCTGACCGCTTCTCACTTCCTCTTTATGATGTTCTGCATTTTATGCAGCATACTTATTTCTGTGAGTTGATTAGGTCATACTTGTTGATTAGGTCATACAACAGGGTCAACCATATGGCATAACGACTGGGGCATCTGTATATGGCCTTGTTCCTGTATTACTCCAGAGTACACAGTTTCTCCCTCTTGATCATAAGCCTTGTTGTTGCTTTAGTATTGGCTGTTTATTGTCTCATGAAGAATATAAATTACATGCTTGCTGTAATAAACCTTGAGTAGACTGAATACAGACCGATTGTGTGTTGTTCTTTCTACTTCCTTCGCGAAGTCTCCAGAGACTCAGACTCACGACTGCACCTCACTGGGCACGAACGTAGAAAGACGGGACCGGGGAATTGGAGATCGTGACTAGATCCAAAATATTCCTAACAAGAGGACATTTGTTTTTATTACATTTCTATGAGAGCACATATGCCACCATTTTGTCCTGGTGCAGCTGTAACAGGAGCCAGTTGGTAAGTGATAGGTGTGCAGTATGTGTAAAACCTCACTCCCCTGGCCTCAAGAGGTGCACTAGCGACTGACCCTAGGGACTGTAGCCTTTAGCCTCCTCATTGGTGCACCTGCCTCCCATGCCGGAGATACCGGTTCAAATTCTGCTCGGAGCCGGTCAGAATTGACTCACCCTCATGTTCTTTCTTTCTTATGCAGAACACAAAAGGAAATGTTTTATTGGCTTTAAAAGGAATCACAGCAACTCAGTCACGAATTGGCAGACCACGTAAAGTTACAGAGCGGGGTCGCCGAGTGCTGAGGCGCATGGTGTGTAAAAGTCGGCAACGCTCTGCTGACTCAATAACTGCAGAGTTCCAAACCTCCTCTGGCATTAACATCAGCACAAAAATTGTGCACTGGGAGCTTCATGGCATGGGTTTCCATGGTTGAGCAGCTGTATGCAAGCCTTACATCACCAAGCACAATGCCAAGCGTCAGATGGAGTAAAGCACACCGCCACTGGACTCTGGAGCAGTGGAAACGTGTTCAGTGGAGTGACGAATCACGCTTCTCTATCTGGCAGTCTGATGGATGAGTCTGGGTTTGGCGAATGCCAGGAGAACGTTTCCTGCCTGATTGCATTGTGCCAGGAGGAGGAGGGATAATGCTATGGGGTTGTTTTTCTCGGGTTGGCCTAGGCCCCTTAGTTCCACTGAAGGAAAATGTTAATGCCTCAGCTTACCAAGACATTTTGGAAAATTCTATGCTTTCAACTTTGTGGAATCAGTTTGGGGAAGGCCTTTTCTGTTCCAGCATGACTGTGCCCCAGTGCACAAAGCAAGGTCCATAAAGTCATGGTTGGATGAGTTTGGTGTTGAAGAACTTGAATGGCCCACACAGAGCCCTGACCTCAACCTTATCGAACACCAATGGGATGAACTAGAACGGAGATTGCGAGCCAGGCCCTCTCGTCCAACATCAGTGTCTGACCTCACAAATGCTCTTCTGGAAGAATGAGCAAAAATTCCAACTGACATACTCCAAAATCTTGTAGAAAGCCTTCCCAGAAGAGTAGAAGCTGTTATAGCTGCAAAGGGGGACCAACTCGATATTAATGCCTATGGATTTAGAATGGGATCTCATAAAAGCTCCTGTAGGTGTAATGTGTAGGTGTCCCAATACTTCTGTCCATATAGTGCACATTAAGGCAAGAACTTTGTTTAACTTACAAATAATGCTAAAACAATGGTCTCATGTAAATAAGTGTGCTTCTATAAATTAGCTTCTACCTTGAACATTAGTTTAATAGTAGCACTCTTGAACAGGGGTGCCGCCAGGAATTTTGGGCCCCATGACAAAAAAATCTAATTGGGCCCCTTCTGACATTGACCCAAATTACCTATAGTTCTGTATTACCACCACTTGATTACATACATTAGATATGATAGATTTTTGTGTGCGTGCATGTGTGTGTGTGCAAGCTTCTCAAATAAACTGCCCTTCATGATGGGAATAATAAAGTCTGTATCTATAGATGTCATTTAACAGCCAAAATTCTGTCTAAATTTACGCATCAAACTGGATTATTTTAATATTGTCTGTAACTTACATGCAGGTTGAGGTAAGCTACTCATTGTTTCTAACTGCATCCAGTAGAGACAGGAGGTTGGTTTTTTTATTTATGTCATAATGGTCATTATGTGAGAAAATAATTTGTGTTTGATTTCTGTCATTAATAAATATTTCATTTTCTTTTTTGTTATTTTGTTATTTTTGTTTTTGTCTGAGACAGAGAACCCCACACAGACTCCCTGGAATGATGCGAAGTCATTTACACGATGTTGCTCACCTTCTTCACAGGGACAGGGAGGGGTGCAGTTATGGGGAGACTGGGGTGCTGCTGACTCATCTGTTGTTAAGTCTGCTAAAAAGGGGCATGGACAATGATTTAATATGAATATCTTGCCAAAAGTTTCCCTGCACTGATTAAATGTTGATGAAATGTAGGCTAACACCTGCAGCTAGCTAGCTACGCAAGTAGCTTTGCCACGGAGCGGTCTTTTGAAGTCGAGGACCTTTCTCCCCCACCTTCACCTGAAGTGGAGGAGGGTGAATTGTCTGTGGACACAGGGCCGGAGCCATATCAATTCGAGCCGCTGGCTCAAACTGTGGTTTTAACTCCCCGTTGAGCATCCGAATGCGCGTTCACCTTCACTCGCGTGCAGGAAAAACAAACGAAACGCTGTTCAGTGATGTTTATCCTTTTAGCAGGATTTTTATTTAGCAAGCTTCACTTGAACATAACATCAGTTAGCTGTTCTCTCAACTTAGAAGAATGTGACGTAAAGCGTAACGTCATCATGTACAAAACCGTATACCTCCAAATAAAACTATACAGGTAGTCAATACCGTAATACAATGTATAAGGGTGCAATACGTTTAACACTCCCGCATCGTGAACGCGCATTTGTCGACCCCAGAGGATTAACTTTAGCCTAACCATAAATTGTGATTCAAATATATATGATCACTCACCTCAAGACGCCGCTGAGGTGGTGGAGTCCATGCAGGAGGAGCAGCGTTTGGCACTGTGTCGCTTTTCAGCGCGAGATGTTTGGAGAAGCCCATTTCCACCTCCATTGCGTTGGAGAAGCAATCCCGCGTAAAATGCAGTTTGCACACTCCTACAGCTCTAGGCGGGAACTCGCGGTCTTCCAGAACAAGGACGTGCAACCCCTGGCTCTAATTTCCAAGTCTATATGGAAAGCAATACAGTCCAGCAGTGCTGTTGCAACCAGCAACATTACACCTACGTACCATCCTGACCACTGTACTAAATACAGATAATCTATGCTAACTTGAAGCTATCCTAACTGACGCAATACTATGCTACTAACTAACTATGCTTCTAAAAATACTACACTAACAAATATGCTAATTAACTTCCTAGGCTACACAAAATAATCTAAATAACTATATAAATGCTATGCTAAATAGATGCTAAAATACTCTATCCTGATCGTTTTCAATACTCGCAATTCCAACTCCTGACTCGCTACAGTGGTTTTGACGAAACGAGATGGTTTTTATACTGCCATGGGCGTGGTAGCTCGTACCAAGGGCGTGGTGAGTTGGAACCTGCTTACGTCAGCTGTCACCGCTTACGTCACGAAGTACCGCAAACAGCCAATAGGAAAATTCAACTGCAGTAGCCACCGTTCAACCTGAAGAGGGCAGCACTCAGACGTTTTTACACCATATATTGTAGAATTAAAACACTTTATACACAAATGTCAAAAAAATTACTTGAATCAATGACCAGTACTAATAAAGCCCCATTCTTACAGATCATTAACTAAAAAAAGTTGGTTTAGGGTTTAGTTACCCTTTAAAATTATGAATGTTTTTTTTTCTTTTTACAATATCATGTCGTGTTCCAGTGGGCGTAGTTCTCAGAGTAGTTCGGGTAGTAGTCTCCTTTTATGTCCTGAAACAAACCGTTTTTTTTGGTGTCGACAGCTTATAAAAAAATATTTCTGGGTTATTTAGCTTGTTTGCTGTATACCTTGTCACACAGCAGCTTTTAGACATTGTTTTGTTTTTTTGTTATAAGTCATAAATGACAAGGAGGCAGTCTCTCGCAATGCAAAGTCAATGGAGACGGTTGGATTGTTCCGTGGCCTAAATACGCTCTGTCTCTGTGGACAACAGGTTAATACCACTCACAGACTAAAGGCTACCCACCTTTCTTGGTGAAAAACTGAGTTACAGATTGACACCCTTTACTTTGTCTTTCCTCTCTTTCTTTTTTGAAAACCAGATTTTCTTATACTACTCAACATTGTAATCTGTGTTTCTGGCGCATCGACTAACTGTCTGCAACTAAACACTGTCATTCACTCACTGATGAGCGAGCTAAGGCAGGACCAAACCATTTCATGCAGATACAGGGGGGTGGTCGGTCAATATGGATGTTTACTTTTTGGTCAATGGGGATATTTAACTTTTATTGCCAAAATAAGTAAAATCAAAGACATAATTAACTGTATTATTATTTGAAATATACTCAATGATGATGGTTTATATAGTGTATAATATAATTTAAAAAAATTAATTAATTAAATTAGTTTTTACCTATTTGTTGGGGCCCCCTGTCATTCAGGGGCCCTTGGAATGGTCCTAACTTTTCCCCCCTATACGGCGCCCCTGCTCTTGAACATGCAACAGACATCAATATTTTCCTGAAAATAAGTTGAATAAACGACTTGTGACTTTTGCAGATGTTTCCACTTGATGAGGAGACAAAGTAATACTAAAGAAAACAGAAAACAATTAATCCTATAAAATATTATATATTCCAAGAAAGAAATTTACCAAAATGTAATAGTTCTTACCAACAATATCTTGTAATAATTTACTTAATAACTGATTCCCAATGTCCACTTCAGATTAGAGAACATGTCATAAAAGTCAAGTTTCTTATGCACCTAAAACAGTAAAGATGTTAAAACAAGAAATGATCCCAATAATAATGTGCTGTATATACATACTGTCAGGGTTGGGAGGGTTAGTTTTGAAATGTATGTATTCCAATACAAATGATTACAGAATACATGCTGTAAAATGTAATTTGTTACATATTTTGTTAGATTACTCAAGGTCAGTAACATATTCTAAATACTTTGGATTTCTTCTTCAGCACTGGTAGATTTTTTTCACTTGTTTTGACTATAAAACTCTGCCAGTACAGTAAGACAAAATACACATGTTAAAAATACATTCTCTGAAAAAAATAAATATCTTGTGCAGTGTTGTTTCTAAAACAAGATAAATCAAATTGATCTTGTTTTAAGGATTTTTGGATATTTTCACAGGAAAACAATACAAAAATGATCATCAAGAATAACATTGTTGTCCTAATATCAAAGGTCTTACTAGAAAAAATGAAATTATGATCCAATGTGAATTTTCCTGATAAAAAAATATGATTGTGTTTGGTAAAGTGTGCATGTAAAATGGCTAGAATTTGTATTTTAGCTTAGCGTAAAGCTAACAATTTACACAAGATTTATTTTTATTTCTTCTGCTCCAAACTTACTTCAAACCTTCTTCTCTGTCTGCTCGTATGAATGTAACACATCATAAGAAAGTGTTTCTCTGCTGTTCAAATGCACTTTGGATCACATCATTTATATGTGTAAATGTTTTCCATCTGAAAGGACTAAATATTACATGAAAGAAATGACAATAAAATGCAAAGTAATCTCTTCAGTAATCAAAAAACTTTTTGAATGTAACGGTATTATTTACAATAACAATTATTAGGGCCCAAGCACAAAGTGCGTAGGACCCTATTGTTTTCGTTAGGATTATTATTAGGGCCCAAGCACAAAGTGCGTAGGACCCTATTGTTTTCGTTAGGATTATTAGGGCCCAAGCACAAAGTGCGTAGGACCCTATTGTTTTCGTTAGGATTATTATTATTATTATTAGGGCCCAAGCACAAAGTGCGTAGGACCCTATTGTTTTCGTTAGGATTATTATTATTATTATTATTATTATTATTATTTATTTATTTATTTTTTTTACGACTATTGGGGCACTTTTGGGGCTCTTAACGTGCTCGAAAACTCTTGAAACTTTGCACACTGGTCAGAACCCGCGGCCATTAGGGCCGGGCTGAAGCTGGTACCGGGCGTGGCAGGGGGCTCGACAGCGCCCCTGAAACAGGGTCCGAAAACTTGGTCCATAAATCAAACACGCTTGCATGTAATAATATGAAACTCGGTACACATATAGATCTCATCGTTTCATATATCCTTCATACTTTTACTTTTTACCTCAGCCCAACAGGAAATCGTCTATTTAGGGTTCTTTGGAAAACACATGCAATGGAATGTGAAATACTCCTCCTAGAGAATTCCACCAATCGCCACGAAACTCGGTCAGCATGAAGTCAAGGCATTGAGGATGAAAAACTGCCGGCGGATTTTTGATATCTCTAACGGTTTGGCCGTGGCGAGGAAACGAAATTATGGCGCGAAAAGTGAAACAGGAAATGTGTTATAACTTCTGCATACATTAATTGAGCTCGATGAAACCGCAGCAGTGTGATCGCTGGAAGAGGCCGATCGCATGGATGTGACTATTGTGAGTCCAAGTTATAGCGCCACCAACTGGCAGAAGGAAGTGTGTCACTTTCAAAATGCTTTGAAATCACCCACTTATTGTTACACGATTTACTACAAACTTTATGTGTATAATGTAAACACACGGCAGATGTAGACATGTGAAAGGATTATTGATATCTTAAATACTGTGGTCGTGGCAGCGCTTCAAACTCGAATATTCTTTTTTGATGCGTGGTGCAGGGGCTCAGTAGCGCCACCTGTTGACAAAAGTGGGGTATTGGTTTTATACTTCGACCTAGAGTCACAAAACTCAGGAATTATATTGTTCTCATCGAGCCGGACAACTTTCTAATTTACAGTCATTAGCTCCGACCAACAGAAAGTCAGATATTTTGGTTTGAATGTGGAACACATTGCAAAGGAAACTTTGAAGCTCCAAAAACCCCATAAAGGTAGCATATGAAGGGAGCAAATAGCAAGGAAGTGTGTTATAACTTCTGCATACATTAACTGATCTCGATGAAACTTCAGCAGTGTGTCACATGGATGTGACTATTGTGAGTCAAAGTTATAGCGCCACCAACTGGCAGAAGGAAGTGTGTCACTTTCAAAATGCTTTGAAATCACCCTCTTATGTCTCAAGTGAACAAACAGAGCAACAGAAAGTCAGATATTTTGGTTTGAATGTGGAACACATTGCAAATGAACTTTGAAGCTCCAAAAAGCACACAAAGGAAGCATAAAAGCAAGGAAGTGTGTTATAACTTTTGCATACATTAACTGATCTCGATGAAACTTCAGCAGTGTGTCACATGGATGTGACTACTTGAGTCAAAGTTATAGCGCCACCAACTGGCAGAAGGAAGTGTGTCACTTTCAAAATGCTTTGAAATCACCCCTTATGTCTCAATTGAACAAACAGTTGATAAAGAAATCGGGTATCAATATACTGAATTATGAATTATTGCAGTGATCAATGTCCGGTTAAGATGAAAATAAACTATCGCTCTGTCTAAGCGATTATCTTTCTGAAACATGTCACAAAAACTTACAGAAACGGATAACACAAACATGATGTTGGAAATATACACTTATCAGAATAGTTATATTAAACTTTAGTCTATTTCAGTTAAAGCCATTTAAGTTATAAAGCTGTCTCATGTAATTTCTCCTTTAATTCTATAATATAACCACTAGGTGGAGTTCTAAGCCTATTTTCTGTATTCTCGTTGTTTTAACGTATGAAGAAGACTTTACATGTTGTTGAGAACGCAGTAAAGTGTGACGCATATTTCGCTCTGTGAGTTTTATGAGTACTCCGAGTCTTTATTAAAACCAACACATGAAACATATGTCTAAAGAAAGTAGGGATGGGCTTATCGATCCTAACGTATCAAGATCCGAGTATGATGTTGTTTTAGGGTTGTCTGACTAGAGCTGTCGCGATAGTCAATATATCGACTTATCGCACGATATATGGAAATGAGCCGATCATTTTTGGTGCCGCGATATATTGCAACTGATAATTTGTTTTATTATTAAAAATAATAATCAGATTCATTTTTACATTAAAATGAATGTCACCAACATTTTAGTTGATCGCGCTGCCTCTGTCATCTTGTCTGCACTCTGTGTCGGAGGCAGGGCTCAGGCAGCGTGTCCACACACACACACACACACACAGAGAGAGAGAGAGAGAGAGCGGACACCGTCAGGTGAAGAGAAGGCGTGAACCAACTGCATTTTAAAGTGTTCTGTTTCGTGACATCTTCAGCGAGCCAGTTAGGAAGAACGAGTCCAACATGGAATTGATTTCAAAGCCGCAATCTTCAGCTCCGTGTGGGAACATTTTGGCTTTAAGCTCGAACGAGAGAGGAGAGCTAATTAACGTGAACGAGCCGGTATGTCGACTGTGTTTTAAAACAGTAGCAGCGTAAAGAGGCAACACAACAAACTTAAAATCGCACCTAAAACATAACCATCCCACCCAGTTTTTCAACCTGGGAACAACAACTGCAGCTGGAGTTGGAGAGGGGCCTTCTTCCAGACAGTTATCTGTTGCAGATGCCTTTTCCCGACAAGTACAAATATAAACGTGACAGCGCGAAATGGCGCACACTCACGGATAGCTTAACTCGCTATAAGAAAGACTGTTTAGCACAGCTGGTAACATTGTTACCCCAGTAAGATCCTGCCTTAAGCCCCACAAGGTAAACATGTTGGTGTTCCTTTCTCGAATCTGCCTAACAATTAAAAAACTAATCTGGCAGCAGAAATGTCCTGTTGATGCATCTGTGCCTTTGTGTGAGACACTTTAAAAGTTTAAATTGACATATTAGCCTACTTTGTTTTGATCTAGTTCTTGATACCTTGCACTTTTTTGTTAACGAAAGTGTATTTATTTACTTGTTTTATTTATTTGGGATATATTTTTTCACATTTCACAATGTCTAAATATTGAATAGAATAAGAATACAATGTTCTTTGTTCTTTGAAACAGTGTACTTGAATTATTATGCTATTATATTGTCATTATGTAATCAGTGGCATAAAATGGTCTGAAAATTACAATAATATCGTTTATCGCAATTAATTTATGTGCAATATATCGCACAACAAAAAGTAGTTATCGTGACAGCTCTATGTCTGACAGATTATTTTTGCTCGCGATCTTCACGAAGGTTTGTCGGTTGTATACAATGTTTGCCTGTTTGAACATTCAAGCGATTTTACACTATTCAACTCAACAAATGTGAAAACAACTCAAATACATGTTTGCGAAGCAGATTGAGTGACACAGCGATCGAGCCGCGTCGTGTCTAACGCCGCTCGAACGCCTGCTGCTTAGCGCCTGAACGGACAATTTCATACAACAAAGTGTAAAAATACATGATATATTGAGGAGTCTGTTATGTCTCAAGTGAACAAACAGTTGAGAAAGAAATCTGGTATAATTATATTAAATTCTGGCATTATTCCAGATGACGCCCTGCTATATTTTTCTCTCGAAACAGCGGAAACAACTTAAACAAAATACTGCGTTATTTGTGCCCATACTGATACATTTAATACATCATCACAAACTATGAAAGTCGTACTTTTATTTGTGTACACTTAAAATAACAACAAAACCTTGTGCTTTTGTAAAATAAAGAAAATAAACCGGCTGCGCTTGTCTCTGTCTTCGCGATAATCTTTCTGAAACACGTCACAAAATTCAAGTGAACAAAATCAGCCATTCACGCAGTCTGTATTTTATCATCTCACAATGAATACAGATGCAACAAGCACGGCACAAAACGAAAATAATGATACTTCTCAGTTCTCAAAAGATTAAACTGAACTGTGCCTTGAATATCGTGAACATGCGATAAAACCCTCTTAAAGAGACAGTAACAATTTAGCCTTCAGCCCTGAACATAGACATCCCAAGTCATTGAAAAGTACAAATGGTATTATTTTAAGTTTTTAATTTCTCTCTTACGCTGTAAAATGCCACGTTTTTGAATGGCATGTAAAATGTAAAAATAATCACTGATGATTTAAAAATCAAAGCACTGACCATTTAAAGTGTGAGCTTGTACATTTTGAAATTTATAAACAGTCACAGCAATGCAGTGTTATTATGTACCTAGATAGTCTTTCAAATAAAATGAGTTTACCCCAAAAATATATTTCTCTCATCATTTACTCACCCTCAGGCACGTGCACACATAGACATCAAAGGGGCTTGAGCACCTGCCCTTTTTCTTCCTCGAGAGAAATTAGTGCCCTTTTTTCTGGGGTGTTTATTTTTATTTTTTAATAAATAAATTAATATATATATTCCTGTTTATGCACAGCTTCCCTGTCAAACAAATATATTTATTAAATAAAAAACATCAGGTCGGTAGATGAGATTTTGTCGATGCCCGCCCTCCCTCCAGCGTCGTGTACAGTGCCTCGACTATACAGCTAATTAGCCAAAAGCAAATATAGTTAACTTGTGTCTTGCTAACATTCATGACTCATGAGCTACTAGCTAATGTAATAGGTTAGCTAAAGTCTAGCTAAGGCAATATATCATGGCCATACAGGCCAATATACTGTACTTATTGGAGACATTACAGGTGAATACAGTCACATTTGTGTGATGTACTTAACATAATGATAAATAATCTTAAGATATTATATCGTATGCTATGTATTGTGAATACACCCATGTTAAACATAGAAATGTACTTCCATTGCATATCATAGGAACACAAGCGTAAAATATAGCTGCAAGCAGCGATGGCGGGCCCAAGCCGGTGGCACCGCCACCCCCGTGCCTTTAGGGTCGCTGTGCACGATGGGCAATAACATAACCTCGCTTTGACTGTCGAGAAGATGTGTGCTGTAGAGCTTGCATCAGTGTGGGCTCTGCAAAAGTGCGCATCGAGGGCACATATCAACCACAAAGTATGCAAGAATATGTAACGAGGCACACGTGCCAGGTCTTGTGTGTCACACTTATAGTATAAGGTTCAATATAATTCGATATGGGCCAACTGATCAGAAGATAAGGAGCGGCTACTGGAGAGAGGGAAACAACACAACAGGTAGGTGAAAACCAAGAGCTTTTTTTTACTGGTTGGAATCTTGTATTCGTTGAAGAAATTCCTAATTGCAATTTGTCTGGAGCATGTAAATCTCAATACTGTAATTTGACAACATACAATGTATGATAATGCTTACAATCAAATCTCTTTTTTGAAATTCCAGGAAGTTGGACTCATTAACTCAAACAAATCAACTCAATTGACAACAGTTGTCATATACTTTGTATGAAAATGAAATAATAAAATGAAACTTGGAAAACTCAGACTCAGTTTGGTTATGACCCAATAACATTTTTAGAAACAATAAACAATGTTCTTAAAACAACATATTGCAACTTAATAACTCAAATCACTCTTTCAATTTAAAATGTAACAGTCTTTTCAGCCAAATGAATCAAATGTTCAAAATCCACTGAATTGATTCAGTTAGTGTTAGTTCAGAGTCAAATGACTCGGATCAAAAGAGTTTTTGACTCTTTAGAATCTTCAGTTCAGAATCGATGTCTCTCCGTTCAAAGCTCGAGGAAAAATATGCAAAAACAAAGTCTCGTTCCAATTTGTCCGAAAACAAAAAGGTTTCTCATACCAGTTTCGATGAGTTCATGATCAAAGTTCAATCAAATGGTCTCCGTGGGTGGCTCGCCTTTTACATATGCTCATATGCGTTGCACGTATCCAGGATGTTGATCACAATTTCTCGGAAGAAACAAACATACAACAAAAAAAAAACAGCCTTGCAAAAACACAAGGCAGAACAATAATTAATCTTCCATTCAAACACTTTCATCAACAAATATCATGTATACACTTCAAACAACGCATTAACTCAATATCTTGACACTTACACACAACATTGTCACTTTTCATTGACTTCGTTTGCATCTTCACATGTGATTAGCTTTAGCCCAACGTGCAAATTAACACTAGCTCACACACTATGCACAAGCGGCCTATATGAACTCTAATGTCACACTACTGATTTGCCGCTGCGTCTGCAACAGTTTCTTGTAAAATGTCAAGTCAATAAACAAAAAAACAACTCACCAAGGCAAGAATTTCACATCTTATTTTGCAAGAAGATAATTTGCGGTGCTTTTTGGCTCCGTGTATCTACATCGGTTTTTATTCTCGACTTCAAGGCCAGCTCTTCAAAGTTATCACTTTCACTCAAATGTAATATTTTGATTGCATTCAAGTTTCTTTTCCTCAATATCTACTTTTTAATGAGGAGTATCTGCTTCGATCAGACTCGCTCGCTCTCTCCCAATGTTTTTTTGACAACAGCAGTGTGGCCCGCGCAGTCTCAGTGCGCTGCTACCATTGGCTCATTGGAGTGTCAGTCAATGCAGCACGATCCATAAGTGGATGAAACACTTTCTCTTCTAAAGCACTCGTTGTTCTCTCTTATTCGCATTTTCTTAATTTTCCCATCTTTTTACACATCTCTCAACTCTTCTACTGGTAGCCTGGATCATCTGGGTTACAAATATCTCAGCTCTGTTGGTCCTTTCAATGTAAGTAAATGAGAAGTGGTGTGAAACAGATCAATAATTAAGTCATTTTTTTACTATAAATCTCTACTTTCACTTTCACAAGCGCTCTTCTCTCTTAAGAGTTCCGTTTCAGTTGTTTTTTGTTTTTTTTGGTGATTTACATAAGCATATCACCCCTCCTGAGCAGGGTGGACAATTTATAGTAAAAAATATAAAAATACTATATATACTACATACAATATATACTATTTATCTTTTTCACACCCACACCTATAATATCCCTTCTGAAAGTATGGATTAAACCACTGGAGTGTTATGGGTTACTGTTATGTTGCATTTATGTGATTTTTGGAGCTTCAAAGTTCCAACAGAGAAATTCCCTCCCCTCCCTCCCCACACACACGCACACACAAAAAAAATGGCAGGCCATTCTGTCTGTCAGAGAGAGAGACACAGAGAGAAAAAACACAGAATGGGAGGGGTCACTCTGTCTGTCAGGAATTCCAAGAAATCCACATTCAAACCACAATATCTGACTTTCTGTTGGTCGGAGCTAATGACTGTAAATTAGAAAGTTGTTCGGCTTGACGAGAACAATATACACGCCGAATTTTGTAACTGTAGATAGAACTAACTAAGTTATAACACACTTCATGTGTCCATTTTTAGTCCTAAATCAATTTCCACGCCACGGCCAAACCGTTCGAGATATCAAAAATCCGTCCGGAATGTAGCATCCTCAATGTCTTGACTTCATGCCGACCGAGTTTGGTGGCGATTGGATTCATTCTCTAGGAGGAATATATATAATTCCAGACCACGTGTTTCCAAACAACCCATAATAGCCGACTTCCTGTTGGGCTGGCATAAAACTTAGAGCACGAAAGTTGTTCGGCCCGATGAGATCTACAAGTGTACCGAGTTTCATATTATTACATGCAAGCATGTTTGATATACTGGACAAGTGTTCGAATCCCATTCCAGGGCGCTGTCGAGCCCCCTGCCACGCCCGGGTACCATCTTCGGCCCGGCCCTGATGGCCGCGGGTTCCGACCCGTGTGCAAAGTTTCAAGAGTTTTCGAGCACGTTAAGGGCCCCAAAACCTTGAAAAACAAAAATAAAAGCATTCTCATTCAACAGCCAAATCACCCCCTCCCCCAGACACAGAGAGACGTAGGGTCAGTGAGAGAGGCAGAGAAAATTCTCCAAAACATCCACATTCAAACCAAAATATCTGACTTTCTGTTGATCTGAGCTAATGACTGTAAATTAGAAAGTTGTCCGGCTCGATGAGAACAATATAATTTTTGAGTTTTGTGACTGTGGGTCAAAGTGTAAAGCAACCCCCACTTTTGTCAAAAGGTGGCGCTACTGAGCCCCTGCACCACGCCCGTTTCTGAAACTTTGCACATGTCTACTGGCTAATAAATGTGATGTGTCTGTCGAGTTTCATGCAATTTCAAGTATGCTAAGAGTCTCAAAAGCATCAAAAAGAATATTCGAGTTTGAAGCGTTGCCGCGGCGACAGTATCGAAGATATCAATAATCCTTTCACATGTCTACATCTGCCGTGTGTTTACATTATACACCTAAAGTTTTAAGTAAATCGGGTAAAAATAAGAGGGTGATTTCAAAGCATTTTGAAAGTGACACACTTCCTTCTGCCAGTTGGTGGCGCTATAAATTTGACTCACAATACTCACATCCATGCGATCGGCCTGTTACAGCGAACCCACTGCTGAAGTTTCATCGAGATCAATTAATGTATGCAGAAGTTATAACACACTTCCTGTTTCTCTTTTCGCGCCATCATTTCGTTTCCTCGCCATGGCCAAACCGTTCAACATATCAAAAATCCGCTGTCAATATTTCATCCTCAATGTCTTGACTTCATGCTGACCGAGTTTCGTGGCGATTGGTGGAATTCTCTAGGAGGAGTATTTCACATTCCATTGCATGTGTTTTCCAAAGAACCCTAAATAGACGATTTCCAGTTGGCCTGAGGTAAAAAGTAAAAGTATGAAGGATATATGAAACGATGAGATCTATATGTTTACCAAGTTTCATATTATTACATGCAAGCGTGTTTGATTTATGGACCAAGTTTTCGGACCCCGTTCCAGGGGGCGCCGTCAAGCCCCCCTGCCACGCCCCGGTACCAGCTTCAGCCCGGCCCTAATGGCCGCGGGTTCTGACCAGTGTGCAAAGTTTCAAGAGTTTTTGAGCATGTTAAGAGCACCAAAAGTGCCCCAATAGTCGTAAAAAAAAAAAAAAAAAATAATAATAATAATAATAATAATCCTAACGAAAACAATAGGGTCCTACGCACTTTGTGCTTGGGCCCTAATTATAATTACATTGATAAACCTGTACAAAGACCTCCAGATAAATACTGGCCTTCTGGATTAACACATTTAAGTGCTGCAAAAGATATTGACCTATGACATCCTTTGACATCAAAAATGATTCTACATTTGAATTATCTCACAGATGTGACTATTGTGGTTCACGGTCATAGGCCCTGTCCTAAATGGCACACTTCATATGAATTTTCAGTCTTGTGTACTTATTTCATGTGTCCATTAACTCCATGAGACCGAAGGGTGTCTCATTTTTCATTTTAGGTATCGGAAGGGTGCTCACGCATACTTTGGTCGATATGTGTCCTTGATGCGCACTTTTGCAGAGCACACACTGATGCGAGCTCTACAGCACACATCTTCTCGACAGTCAAAGCGAGGTTACGTTATTGCCCATCGTGCACAGCAACCCTAAAGGCACGGGGGTGGCGGTGCCACCGGCTTGGGCCCGCCATCGCTGCTCGCAGCTATATTTAGGGCCCAAGCACAAAGTGCGTAGGACCCTATTGTTTTCGTTAGGATTATTAGGGCCCAAGCCTTGAAAAGGCAAGGCCCTATTGTTTTCAGTTAGGATTAATATTATTATTTTTTTACGACTATTGGGGCACTTTTGGGGCTCTTAACGTGCTCGAAAACTCTTGAAACTTTGCACGCTGGTCAGAACCCGCGGCCATTAGGGCCGGGCTGAAGCTGGTACCGGCGTGGCAGGGGTCTCGACGGCGCCCTGAACGGGTCCAAAACTTGGTCCATAAATCAAACACGCTTGCATGTAATAATATGAAACTCGGTACACATATAGATCTCATCGTTTCATATATCCTTCATACTTTTACTTTTTACCTCAGCCCAACAGGAAATCGTCTATTTAGGGTTTTTGGAAAACGCATGCAATGGAATTTGAAATACTCCTCCTAGAGAATTCCACCTATCACCACGAAACTCGGTCAGCATGAAGTCAAGACATTGAGGATGAAAAATTGCCGGCGGATTTTTGATATGTCGAACGGTTTGGCCGTGGCGAGGAAACGAAATGATGGCGTAAAAGAGAAACAGGAAGTGTGTTATAACTTCTGCATACATTAATTGATGTCGATGAAACTTCAGCAGTGTGTTCGCTGTAAGAGGCCGATCGCATGGAAGTGACTATTGTGAGTCAAAGTTATAGCGCCACCAACTGGCAGAAGGAAGTGTGTCACTTTCACAATGCTTTGAAATCACCCTCTTATTTTTACCCGATTTACTTAAAACTTTAGGTGTATAATGTAAACACACGGCAGATGTAGACATGTGAAAGGATTATTGGTATCTTCGATACTGTTGCCGCGGCAATGCTTCAAACTCGAATATTCTTTTTGATGCTTTTGAGACTCTTAGCATACTTGAAATTGCATGAAACTCGACAGACACATCACATTTATTAGCCAGTAGACATGTGCAAAGTTTCAGAAACGGGCGTGGTGCAGGGGCTCAGTAGCGCCACCTTTTGACAAAAGTGGGGGGGTTGCTTTACACTTTGACCCACAGTCACAAAACTCAGTAATTATATTGTTCTCATCGAGCCAGACAACTTTCTAATTTACAGTCATTAGCTCAGACCAACAGAAAGTCAGATATTTTGGTTTGAATGTGGATGTTTTGGAGAATTTTCTCTGCCTCTCTCACTGACCCTACGTCTCTCTGTGTCTGGGGGGAGGGGGGTGATTTGGCTGTTGAATGAGAATGCTTTTATTTTGGTTTTTCAAGGTTTTGGGGCCCTTATCGTGCTCGAAAACTCTTGAAACTTTGCACACGGGTCGGAACCCGCGGCCATCAGCGCCGGGCCGAAGATGGTACCCGGGCGTGGCAGGGGGGCTCGACAGCGCCCCCTGGAATGGGATTCGAACACTTGTCCATATATCAAACATGCTTGCATGTAATAATATGAAACTCGGTACACTTGTAGATCTCATCGGGCCGAACAACTTTCGTGCTCTAAGTTTTACGCCAGCCCAACAGGAAGTCGGCTATTATGGGTTGTTTGGAAACACGTGCTCTGGAATTATATATATTCCTCCTAGAGAATGAATCCAATCGCCACCAAACTCGGTCGGCATGAAGTCAAGACATTGAGGATGCTACATTCCAGACGGATTTTTGATATCTCGAACGGTTTGGCCGTGGCGAGGAAATTGATTTAGGACTAAAAAAGGACACATGAAGTGTGTTATAACTTAGTTAGTTCTATCTACAGTTACAAAACTCGGCGTGTATATTGTTCTCGTCGAGCCGAACAACTTTCTAATTTACAGTCATTAGCTCCGACCAACAGAAAGTCAGATATTGTGGTTTGAATGTGGATTTCTTGGAATTTTTCTCTCTCTGACTGACAGAGTGACCGCTCCCATTCTATGTTTTCTCTCTCTCTGTCTCTCTCTGACAACGTGCCCCCTGCCAATTCTCTGTGTGTGGGGAGTGGAGGGAGGGGAGGAGAGGGATTTCTCTGTTGGGTGAGATTTGCATTAAGATATTGTTTTTAAGGTTTCGGGACTTTTGGGGCCCTTAACGTGCTCAAAAACTCTTGAAACTTTGCACACAGGTCAGAACCCGCGGCCATCAGGGCCGGGCTGAATCTGGTACCCGGGCGTGGCAGGGGGGCTCGACAGCGCCCCCTTGAACGGAGTCTGAACACTTGTCCATATATCAACATGCTTGCATGTAATGATATGAAACTCGGTACACTTGTAGATCTCATCGTTTCATATATCCTTCATACTTTTACTTTTTACCCCAGACCAACAGGAAACCGTCTATTTAGGGTTGTTTGAAAAACGCACGCAATGGAATTTGGAATACTCCTCCCAGAGAATTCCACCAATCGCCACCAAACTCAGTCAGCATGATGTCAAGACATTGAGCATGAAAAATTGCCGGCAGATTTTTGATATCTCTAACGGTTTGGCCGTGGCGAGAAACGAAATGATGGCGGAAACGAGAAACAGTCAGAGTGTTATAACTTCTGCATACATTAATTGATCTCGATGAAACTTCAGCGGTGTGTTCGCTGTAAGAGGCCGATCGCATGGATGTGACTATTGTGAGTCAAAGTTATAGCGCCACCAACTGGCAGAAGGAAGTGTGTCACTTTCAAAATGCTTTAAAATCACCCACTTATTGTTACACGATTTACTTCAAACTTTATGTGTATAATGTAAACACCCGGCAGATGTAGACGTGTGAAAGGATTATTGATATCTTAAATACTGTTGTTGTGGCAGCTCTTCAAACTTGAATTTTCTTTTTGATGCCTGGTGCAGGGGCTCAGTAGCGCCACCTTCAGACAAAAGTGGGGTATTGGTTTCATACTTTGACCTAGAGTCAGATATTTTGGTTTGAATGTGGAACACATTGCAAATGAACTTTGAAGCTTCAAAAAGCACACAAAGGAAGCATAAAAGCAAGGAAGTGTGTTATAACTTTTGCATACATTAACTGATCTCGATGAAACTTCAGCAGTGTGTCACATGGATGTGACTACTGTGAGTCAAAGTTATAGCGCCACCAACTGGCAGAAGGAAGTGTGCCACTTTCAAAATGCTTTGAAATCACCCCTTATGTCTCAATTGAACAAACAGTTGATAAAGAAATCGGGTATCAATATATTGAATTATGAATTATTGCAGTGATCAACTGTGATGTCCGGTTAAGATGAAAATAAACTATCACTCTGTCTAAGCGATTATCTTTCTGAAACACGTCACAAAAACTTACAGAAACGGATAACACAAACATGATGTTGGAAATATACACTTATCAGAATAGTTATATTAAACTTGTCTATTTCAGTTAAAGCCATTTAAGTTATAAAGCTGTCTCATATGTAATTTCTCCTTTAATTCTATAATATAACCACTAGGTGGAGGTCTAAGCCTATTTTCTGTATTCTCGTTGTTTTAACGTATGAAGAAGACTTACATGTTGTTGAGAACGCAGTAAAGTGTGACGCATATTTCGTTCTGTGAGTTTTATGAGTACTCCGAGTCTTTATTAAAACCAACACATGAAACATATGTCTAAAGAAAGTAGGGATGGGCTGATCGATCCGAACGTATCAAAACTTCCGAGAATGATGATCAAATTTCAAAATGCTTTGAAATCACACTCTTATTTTATTGTAAACCTGTGATAAAACATCGATGCTTGTGTTTTACATTTTTAAGAAAACAACAAAAATGGCAGCAAACAGCCGCTTTTATAATTATTGTTTTGCGATCTTTGCGATTGATTTTCTTTCTGATTAGTTTTCTGATAAAACTACCTTTTGTTGTTGAAATGACGTTGTTCCAACGGGAGCGCAAAGTGGAGGGCGGGTCCACCTTCTTCATGTAGCCAATCAGATGAGCTAATCGCTAACTCTCGATTTACACTTATCTGATTGGTTTAAAAACACGCCAGTCACCAGAACACATCTTTAACATAATTTGGCTCACACCCGTTCTCGTTGCTGCAATGGTACTTTTAATGCACACATGCATGTTAAATAATAAATAAATGAACAAATTAATAAATAAATGTATAAATAAACCATGATTACTTAAGGTTACAAATACACACACACACACACACACACACACTCCATCATTGCAATCTTGACATCGCAGCCTGTTCATTATAGCCGCAATAAAATATAATAATAAAATAGTAAACCTAACATATATAAATTACTCTGTTTAAATTAGGGCTGGGCGATAAAACGATCTCGATATGGCATCGCGATAATATTTATTTAGACTACGATGATAAACTTTTGACATGTTTACTCGATATGGATAGACCTAACAGCCTATTACAAAGCAGAAATAAACGGACAACAGCCAGTCAGAATGCAGATTTTGGCTTGTGCGTCTAAGTACACGCCCATTTGCTAGCAGAGCACTGTTTGAGCTACCGGCAGTGAAGAAAGTGAATGTAAAGAAAAAATGAGTGGAAACGACGAACTCGAACTATCTTCCAAAGCTGAGGAAATTGTTAACAAAAAAGGTAACAAGACGTCAATTATATGGAAGTGGTTTGGATATCTGAAAAGCGACGACAGCGCAAATAAAGACGGTCTCGCGAAATATGCCGTCGGTCGGTGATAACAGACGGAAACACAACAAATAAAACCTTTTCGGTCATCTGAAAAGGTACCATCCCAGCGACCACACCGAGAGTATGAAAATGCGGGCCCATGTTAATGTCACTCCGTCCAAAAGTTTTGCAGACTAGTCTTTCTGGCAAAAAACCTATAATAGGGTAATTAGGGTTACATGAGCACTACCTAAAAGGTGTAGCATAGTGACAGGTTTACAATGTTTACATTTTGCACTTTTTACTCAGATTGCTACCTCTAAAACATTTGAGATATTTAAAACCAGTACACAATTAATATTTTATTTATCTGACAGTTAAGTACTTAAATCTGCCAGGGACTTTGTGGTTCACTTGTTTACATTTGTTGTCTTGGTTGTACCTCTGCAAACATTTTGAAATGTTTGCTGCCCTGCCAAAGAAATTTGATGTGATAGTACTGTAGTCACAGCTTTTAGTTTTATATTTTATAATAAGTTACAAGGCAAGCTAACTTGCATTGTTTTGTCAAGGCAGATAAAGCATGTTTGCTAAAAGTAAAATGTTAACATTTAGATTTAAAGTTTATCAATATTCTTTTATAACAAAATATATTCTCAACCAATCCATGTTTGCACAGTTAAATGTTTGCATTGTTATTTATTTATGTTAATAAACTATATAGTTCAACTATTGAACCTTCTGGTTTCTTCAGGCATCATTATCAGTATACTTTTCAAGCGGGCAGCATTATTAAATTATATATCGTAACAAATATCGATATCGATCAATATGGAAAAAATATCGTGATAATATATTTTGCCATATCACCCAGCCCTAGTTTAAATAGTCAGTAGTACAATTCAGTATCATTCACAGTAAGCACCGCTCCACTGTGATGTTTCCAAGCATATTTTTGCGCATGTAAAGAGGATGATTTTCTACGTCGGTATTGGAGCGTGAGTAAAGTACAAAGCCTATAATAAAGAATAGTTTAGCATCCAAATACATCGCAAATGTAAAAACATTTTGATTCTAAAGAGAGAGTTTTTTTATTACGTGTTCTGTTCTGAATATCATTCAATTTCAAGGATTTGTTGTGGAATGTTTTGAGAGTACCATCAAATAAGAATAATTCTCTCGTTTTAGTGATTCCCTAGTTATTATTTTTTTGTTTTTTCATTGTTCTAATCAGGTAAGGCAAGTAATATTCTCTGTGTCTTTATATAAATAAACCAAAACCAAAAAGTTTGAGAACCGCTGCTTTATGGCACGTTTTGGATTGTGGTCAGCACAGAAAACAGCGCACGATTCTTGAATGGTTTGAAAGTTATATTGAAATGCTTACAAAGGAATGGATAAGAGGAATCGACATTTTTATTTAAAAACAAGTCATCTGAAACCTGACATCAAGTAAGGTGAGGAACAACGAATTTCACACACTTGGAAAATGCTTTTTATTTGAATGAGTGAACGTGGCTCTTAAAAGAGCCATTGTTGCTGCCCTTAAAAGGACATTTGTTGCTTCATCTTCTGAGTTCCACCTGCAGAGCTTCTCGGAGGTTGCTCGGCAGAAGCTGGTTTCCCTCTGGTCTCAGGTGGACTCCGTCTCTGCACAGATGGAACAAGCCGATGTTTCTGTGGTGAATGCAGCGCATCTGCCTCTCTGCCAAGAAGCCAGACATGGCGCCGTTGATCCACCGCCGGCTTCGTTCAGTGCCATAGCAAGTCCTGCCAGTCTGTCCTCTCCAATTTAGATGGGGTAAAATGCCAGAAAACACCATCCTGGTTCTGGGAAACATTTGTAAGACTTCGGTCAGGTCACTCTTTATTTCCCGAAGAAAATCGAGGCGGTTGCGGCCCACCGACACAAACTGTTCCCTCCCAGGTGAATAATGAGAATATCTGGAGCTGTAGCTTTGGCCCTGAGAGAGCGCAGAGCTGGAAACAGCTGCTCCCAGAGTCTGCCTCCTCTGCCGTCCCAGGTGATCTCACACTGAAGACCGAGGTTTCCGTCCAGGCGCTGCTCACAGAAGCGAGTATGCAGTGTGCGGATGATGGAACTGCCGACGATCCAAACACGTGAAGCCATCTCAAAGGCGAGTGAGGGAATGTGATTTACAACCGGTATTTATGAGTGTTGCACGTTTGGTTCCTAAAGGTGTTACAGGCCCCACCCATTTCCAGATTCAATAATCGGCTCGTTCTTACATAGTAGAGCACGTTACGCACATCGCGCAGTCTTCAAAAATGGTGCTTTAAATCTCTTGACAAACTAAAAAACATAAATAACATTTGTATGTGTTCTAAACAAAAGACACAGGTTGTACTGAATGTCAGCTTGTTTATTTGGCTCAAGATAAGGATTTATTAAGTCCACATGTCATGCAAACAAGAAATGCTTCTAACTAGGTCGAGAGCTGTCGATTGCTGAATGTTCGTTGGAGCTCTACAGCACACATCTTCTCGACAGTCAAAGCGAGGTTACGTTATTGCCCATCGTGCACAGCAACCCTAAAGGCACAGGGGTGGCGGTGCCACCGGCTTGGGCCCGCCATCGCTGCTTGCAGCTATATTTATTATTATTATTATTATTTTTTTTTACGACTTACGGGGCACTTTTGGGGCTCTTAACATGCTCAAAAACTCTTGAAACTTTGCACACGGGTCAGAACCTGCGGTCATTAGGGCCGGGCTGAAGCTGGTACCCGGGCGTGGCAGGGGGCTCGACAGCGCCCCTGGAACAGGGTCCGAAAACTTGGTCTATAACTCAAACACGCTTGCATGTAATAATATGAAACTGGGTACACATATAGATCTCATCGTTTCATATATCCTTCATACTTTTACTTTTTACCCCAGACCAACAGGAAACCGTCTATTTAGGGTTGTTTGAAAACGCACGCAATGGAATTTGGAATACTCCTCCCAGAGAATTCCACCAATCGCCACCAAACTCGGTCAGCATGATGTCAAGACATTGAGCATGAAAAATTGCCGGCAGATTTTTGATATCTCTAACGGTTTGGCCGTGGCGAGGAAACGAAATGATGGCGAGAAACGAGAAACAGTCAGAGTGTTATAACTTCTGCATACATTAATTGATCTCGATGAAACTTCAGCGGTGTGTTCGCTGTAAGAGGCCGATCGCATGGATGTGACTATTGTGAGTCAAAGTTATAGCGCCACCAACTGGCAGAAGGAAGTGTGTCACTTTCAAAATGCTTTAAAATCACCCACTTATTGTTACACGATTTACTTCAAACTTTATGTGTATAATGTAAACACCCGGCAGATGTAGACGTGTGAAAGGATTATTGATATCTTAAATACTGTTGTTGTGGCAGCTCTTCAAACTTGAATTTTCTTTTTTGATGCCTGGTGCAGGGGCTCAGTAGCGCCACCTTCAGACAAAAGTGGGGTATTGGTTTCATACTTTGACCTAGAGTCAGATATTTTGGTTTGAATGTGGAACACATTGCAAATGAACTTTGAAGCTCCAAAAAGCACACAAAGGAAGCATAAAAGCAAGGAAGTGTGTTATAACTTTTGCATATATTAACTGATCTCGATGAAACTTCAGCAGTGTGTCACATGGATGTGACTACTGTGAGTCAAAGTTATAGCGCCACCAACTGGCAGAAGGAAGTGTGTCACTTTCAAAATGCTTTGAAATCACCCCTTATGTCTCAATTGAACAAACAGTTGATAAAGAAATCGGGTATCAATATATTGAATTATGAATTATTGCAGTGATCAACTTTAATGTCCGGTTAAGATGAAAATAAACTATTGCTCTGTCTAAGCCATTATCTTTCTGAAACACGTCACAAAAACTTACAGAAACTGATAACACAAACATGATGTTGGAAATATACACTTATCAGAATAGTTATATTAAACTTTAGTCTATTTCAGTTAAAGCCATTTCAGTTATAAAGCTGTCTCATGTAATTTCTCCTTTAATTCTATAATATAACCACTAGGTGGAGTTCTAAGCCTATTTTCTGTATTCTCGTTGTTTTAACGTATGAAGAAGACTTGTACATGTTGTTGAGAACGCAGTAAAGTGTGACGCATATTTCGTTCTGTGAGTTTTATGAGTACTCCGAGTCTTTATTAAAACCAACACATGAAACATATGTCTAAAGAAAGTAGGGATGGGCTGATCGATCCGAACGTATCAAAACGTCCGAGAATGATGATCAAATTTCAAAATGCTTTGAAATCACACTCTTATTTTTATTGTAAACCTGTGATAAAACATATATGCTTGTGTTTTACATTTTTAAGAAAACAAAAAAAATGGCAGCAAACAACCACTTTTATAATTATTGTTTTGCGATCTTTGCGATTGATTTTCTTTCTGATTAATTTTCTGATAAATCTACCATTTGTTGTTGAAATGACGTAGTTCCAACGGGAGTCGCGAAGTGGAGGGCGGGTCCACCTTCTTCATGTAGCCAATCAGATGAGCTAATCGCTAACTCTCGATTTACTCTTATCTGATTGGTTTAAAAACACGCCAGTCACCAGAACACATCTTTAACATAATTTGGCTCAGACCCGTTCTCGTTGCTGCAATGGTACTTTTAATAATGCACACATGCATGTTAAATAATAAATAAATAAAAGAACAAATGAATAAATAAATGAATAAATAAACCATGATTACTTAAGGTTACAAATACACACACACACACACTCCATCATTGCAATCTTGACATCGCAGCCTGTTCATTATATCCGCAATAAAATATAATAATAAAATAGTAAACCTAACATATAAAAATTACTCTGTTTAAATTAGGGCTGGGCGATAAAACGATCTCGATATGGCATCGCGATAATATTTATTTAGACTACGATGATAAACTTTTGACATGTTTACTCGATATGGATAGACCTAACAGCCTATTACAAAGCAGAAATAAACGGACAACAGCCAGTCAGAACGCAGATTTTGGCTTGTGCGTCTAAGTACACGCCCATTTGCTAGCAGAGCACTGTTTGAGCTACCGGCAGTGAAGAAAGTGAGTGTAAAGAAAAAATGAGTGGAAACGACGAACTCGAACTATCTTCCAAAGCTGAGGAAATTGTTGACAAAAAAGGTAACAAGACGTCAATTATATGGAAGTGGTTTGGATATCTGAAAAG
Source organism: Xyrauchen texanus (assembly GCF_025860055.1). NCBI lineage: Eukaryota > Metazoa > Chordata > Actinopteri > Cypriniformes > Catostomidae > Xyrauchen > Xyrauchen texanus. Next base: position 38,849,782 of record NC_068293.1, on the reverse strand, counting down.
CGACGACGCGCAAATAAAGACGGTCTGCGAAATATGCCGTCGGTCGGTGATAACCAAGACGGGAAACACAAATAAAACCTTTTCGGTCACCTGAAAAGGTACCATCCCAGCGACCACACCGAGAGTATGAAAATGCGGGCCCATGTTAATGTTACTCCGTCCAAAAGTTTTGCAGACTAGTCTTTCTGGCAAAAAACCTATAATAGGGTAATTAGGGTTACATGAGCACTACCTAAAAGGTGTAGCATAGTGACTGGTTTACAATGTTTACATTTTGCACTTTTTACTCAGATTGCTACCTCTAAAACATTTGAGATATTTAAAACCAGTACACAATTAATATTTTATTTATCTGACAGTTAAGTACTTAAATCTGCCAGGGACTTTGTGGTTCACTTGTTTACATTTGTTGTCTTGGTTGTACCTCTGCAAACATTTTGAAATGTTTGCTGCCCTGCCAAAGAAATTTGATGTGATAGTACTGTAGTCACAGCTTTTAGTTTGATATTTTATAATCAGTTACAAGGCAAGCTAACTTGCATTGTTTTGTCAAGGCAGATAAAGCATGTTTGCTAAAAGTAAAATGTTAACATTTAGATTTAAAGTTTATCAATATTCTTTTATAACAAAATATATTCTCAACCAATCCATGTTTGCACAGTTAAATGTTTGCATTGTTATTTATTTATGTTAATAAACTATATAGTTCAACTATTGAACCTTCTGGTTTCTTCAGGCATCATTATCAGTATACTTTTCAAACGGGCAGCATTATTAAATTATATATCGTAACAAATATCGATATCGATCAATATGGAAAAAAATATCGTGATAATATATTTTGCCATATCGCCCAGCCCTAGTTTAAATAGTCAGTAGTACAATTCGTATCATTCACAGTAAGCACCGCTCCACTGTGATGTTTCCAAGCATATTTTTGCGCATGTAAAGCGGATGATTTTCTACGTCGGTATTGGAGCGTGAGTAAAGTACAAAGCCTATAATAAAGAATAGTTTAGCATCCAAATACATCGCAAATGTAAAAACATTTTGATTGTAAAGAGAGCGTTTTTTTATTCGTGTTCTGTTCTGAATATCATTCAATTTCAAGGATTTGTTGTGGAATGTTTTGAGAGTATCATCAAATAAGAATAATTCTCTCGTTTTAGTGATTCCCTAGTTATTTTTTTTATAATTCTAATCAGGTAAGGCAAGTAATATTCTCTGTGTCTTTATATAAATAAACCAAAACAAAAAAGTTTGAGCACCGCTGCTTTATGGCACGTTTTGGATTGTGGTCAGCACAGAAAACAGCGCACGATTCTTAAATGGTTTGAAAGTTATATTGAAATGCTTACAAAGGAATGGATAAGAGGAATCGACATTTTTATTTAAAAACAAGTCATCTGAAACCTGACATCAAGTAAGGTGAGGAACAACGAATTTCACACACTTGGAAAATGCTTTTTATTTGAATGAGTGAATGTGGCTCTTAAAAGAGCCATTGTTGCTGCCCTTAAAAGGACATTTGTTGCTTCATCTTCTGAGTTCCACCTGCAGAGCTTCTCGGAGGTTGCTCGGCAGAAGCTGGTTTCCCTCTGGTCTCAGGTGGACTCCGTCTCTGCACAGATGGAACAAGCCGATGTTTCTGTGGTGAATGCAGCGCATCTGCCTCTCTGCCAAGAAGCCAGACATGGCGCCGTTGATCCACCGCCGGCTTCGTTCAATGCCATAGCCAGTCCTGCCAGTCTGTCCTCTCCAATTTAGACGGGGTAAAATGCCAGAAAACACCAGCCTGGTTCTGGGAAACATTTGTAAGACTTCGGTCAGGTCACTCTTTATTTCCGAAGAAAATCGAGGCGGTTGCGGCCCACCCGACACAAACTGTTCCCTCCCAGGTGAATAATGAGAATATCTGGAGCTGTAGCTTTGGCCCTGAGAGAGCGCAGAGCTGGAAACAGCTGCTCCCAGAGTCTGCCTCCTCTGCCGTCCCAGGTGATCTCACACTGAAGACCGAGGTTTCCGTCCAGGCGCTGCTCACAGAAGCGAGTATGCAGTGTGCGGATGATGGAACTGCCGACGATCCAAACACGTGAAGCCATCTCAAAGACGAGTGAGGGAATGTGATTTACAACCGGTATTTATGAGTGTTGCACGTTTGGTTCCTAAAGGTGTTACAGGCCCCACCCATTTCCAGATTCAATAATCGGCTCGTTCTTACATAGTAGAGCACGTTCGCACATGCGCAGTCTTCAAAAACGGTGCTTTATTTATTTATGTACCGTACAAAAACGGTACATAAATAACATTTGTATGTGTTCTAAACAAAAGACACAGGTTGTACTGAATGTCAGCTTGTTTATTTGGCTCAAGATAAGGATTTATTAAGTCCACATGTCATGCAAACAAGAAATGCTTCTAACTAGGTCGAGAGCTGTCGTTGCGAATGTTCGTTGGAGCTCTACAGCACACATCTTCTTCTCGACAGTCAAAGCGAGGTTACGTTATTGCCCATCGTGCACAGCAACCCTAAAGGCACGGGGGTGGCGGTGCCACCGGCTTGGGCCCGTCATGCGCTGCTTCGCAGCTTTAGTTATTATTATTATTATTATTATTATTATTATTTTTTTTTACGACTATTGGGGCACTTTTGGGGCTCTTAACGTGCTCAAAAACTCTTGAAACTTTGCACACGGGTCAGAACCCGCGGCCATTAGGGCCGGGCTGAAGCTGGTACCCGGGCGTGGCAGGGGGGCTCGACAGCGCCCCCTGGAACAGGGTCCGAAAACTTGGTCCATAAATCAAACACGCTTGCATGTAATAATATGAAACTCGGTACACATATAGATCTCATCATTTCATATATCCTTCATACTTTTACTTTTTACCTCAGGCCAACAGGAAATCGTCTATTTAGGGTTGTTTGGAAAACGCATGCAATGGAATTTGAAATACTCCTCCTAGAGAATTCCACCAATCGCCACGAAACTCGGTCAGCATGAAGTCAAGACATTGAGCATGAAAAATTGCCGGCAGATTTTTGATATCTCGAACGGTTTGGCCGTGGCGAGGAAACGAAATGATGGCGCGAAAAGAGAAACAGGAAGTGTGTTATAACTTCTGCATACATTAATTGATCTCCATGAAACTGCAGCAGCGTGATCGCTGGAAGAGGCCGATCGCATGGATGTGACTATTGTCAGTCAAAGTTATAGCGCCACCAACTGGCAGAAGGAAGTGTGTCACTTTCAAAATGCTTTGAAATCACCCTCTTATTTTTACCCGATTTACTTAAAACTTTAGGTGTATAATGTAAACACACGGCAGATGTAGACATGTGAAAGGATTATTGATATCTTCGATACTGTCGCCGCGGCAACGCTTCAAACTCGAATATTCTTTTTGATGCTTTTGAGACTCTTAGCATACTTGAAATTGCATGAAACTCGACAGACACATCACATTTATTAGCCAGTACACATGTGCAAAGTTTCAGAAACGGGCGTGGTGCAGGGGCTCAGTAGCGCCACCTTTTGACAAAAGTGGGGGTTGCTTTACACTTTGACCCACAGTCACAAAACTCAGGAATTATATTGTTCTCATCGAGCCGGACAACTTTCTAATTTACAGTCATTAGCTCAGACCAACAGAAAGTCAGATATTTTGGTTTGAATGTGGATGTTTTGGAGAATTTTCTCTGCCTCTCTCACTGACCCTACGTCTCTCTGTGTCTGGGGGAGGGTGCTGATTTTGCTGATGAGTGAAAATGCTTTTATTTTTGTTTTTCAAGGTTTTGGGGCCCTTAACGTGCTCGAAAACTCTTGAAAGTTTGCACACGGGTCGGAACCCGCGGCCATCAGGGTCGGGCCGAAGATGGTACCCGGGCGTGGCAGGGGGGCTCGACAGCGCCCCCTGGAATGGGATTCGAACACTTGTCCATATATCAAACATGCTTGCATGTAATGATATGAAACTCGGTACACTTGTAGATCTCGTCGGGCCGAACAACTTTCGTGCTCTAAGTTTTACGCCAGCCCAACAGGAAGTCGGCTATTATGGGTTGTTTGGAAACACGTGCTCTGGAATTATATATATTCCTCCTAGAGAATGAATCCAATCGCCACCAAACTCGGTCGGCATGAAGTCAAGACATTGAGGATGCTACATTCCGGACGGATTTTTGATATCTCGAACGGTTTGGCCGTGGCGAGGAAATTGATTTATGACTAAAAAGGACACATGAAGTGTGTTATAACTTAGTTAGTTCTATCTACAGTTACAAAACTCGGCGTGTATATTGTTCTCGTCGAGCCGAACAACTTTCTAATTTACAGTCATTAGCTCCGACCAACAGAAAGTCAGATATTGTGGTTTGAATGTGGATTTCTTAAAATTTTTCTCTTTCTGAGTGACCCCTCCTCCTCCCTTTCTGTGTTTTTTCTCTCAGTGTCTCTCTGTCTGACAGACAGAATGGGCCTGCCAAATTTTTTTTGTGTGTGTGTGTGTGTGTGGGGAGGGAGGGGGGTTCTCTGTTGGGTTTAGATTTGCTTTTGATTGTTTGATTGTTTTTCAAGGTTTCTGGGACTTTTGGGGCCCTTAACATGCTCGAAAACTCTTGAAACTTTGCACACAGGTCAGAACCCGCGGCCATCAGGGCCGGGCTGAATCTGGTACCGGGCGTGGCAGGGGCTCGACAGCGACACCTGGAATGGGATTCAAACACTTGTCCATATATCAAACATGCTTGCATGTAATAATATGAAACTCGGAACACTTCTAGATCTCGTCGGGCTGAACAACTTTCTAATTTACAGTCATTAGCTCAGACCAACAGACAGTCAGATATTTTGGTTTGAATGTGGAACACATTGCAAATGAACTATTGATATGCTCCAAGAAGCACATCAAAGGCAGCATAAATAGTCAAGGAAGTGTGTTATAACTTCTGCATACATTAACTGATCTCGATGAAACTTCAGCAGTGTGTTCACGTATGGATGTGACTATTGTGAGACAAATTTATAGCGCCACCAACTGGCAGAAGGAGTGTGTCACTTTCAAAATGCTTTTAAATCACCCTCTTATGTCTCAAGTGAACAAACAGACCAACAGAAAGTCAGATATTTTGGTTTGAATGTGGAACACATTGCAAATGAACTTTGAAGCTCCAAAAAGCACATAAAGGCAGCATAAAAGCAAGGAAGTGTGTTATAACTTCTGCATACATTAACTGATCTCGATGAAACTTCAGCAGTGCGTAAATTATAATTACATTAATAAACCTGAACAGAGACCTCCGGATAAATACTGGCCTTCTGGATTAACACGTTTAAGTGCTGCAAAAGATATTGACCTATGACATCAAAAAATTATTCTACATTTGAATTACCTCATAGATGTGACTATTGTGGTTCACGGTCCTAGGCACTGTCCCTGTCTCAAATGGCACACTTCATATGAATTTTCAGTCTTGTGTACTTATTTCGTGTGTCCATTAACTCCATGAGACCGTAGGGTGTCTCATTTTTCATTTTAGGTATCGGAAGGGTGCTCACGCATACTTTGTGGTTGATATGTGCCCTCCATGCGAACTTTTGCAGAGCCCACGCTGATGCGAGCTCTACAGCACACGTCTTCTCGACGGTCAAAGCGAGGTTACGTTATTGCCCATCGTGCACAGCGACCCTAAAGGCACGGGGTGGCGGTGCCACCGGCTTGGGCCCGCCATCGCTGCTCGCAGCTATATTTATTATTATTATTATTATTATTTTTTTTTACGACTTACTGGGGCACTTTTGGGGCTCTTAACATGCTCAAAAACTCTTGAAACTTTGCACACGGGTCAGAACCTGCGGTCATTAGGGCCGGGCTGAAGCTGGTACCCGGGCGTGGCAGGGGCTCGACAGCGCCCCTGGAACAGGGTCCGAAAACTTGGTCTATAACTCAAACACGCTTGCATGTAATAATATGAAACTGGGTACACATATAGATCTCATCGTTTCATATATCCTTCATACTTTTACTTTTTACCCCAGACCAACAGGAAACCGTCTATTTAGGGTTGTTTGAAAACACACGCAATGGAATTTGGAATACTCCTCCTAGAGAATTCCACCAATCGCCACCAAACTCGGTCAGCATGATGTCAAGACATTGAGGATGAAAAATTGCCGGCAGATTTTTGATATCTCTAACGGTTTGGCCGTGGCGAGAAACGAAATGATGGCGAGAAACGAGAAACAGTCAGAGTGTTATAACTTCTGCATACATTAATTGATCTCGATGAAACTTCAGCAGTGTGTTCGCTGTAAGAGGCCGATCGCATGGATGTGACTATTGTGAGTCAAAGTTATAGCGCCACCAACTGGCAGAAGGAAGTGTGTCACTTTCAAAATGCTTTAAAATCACCCACTTATTGTTACCCGATTTACTTCAAACTTTATGTGTATAATGTAAACACCCGGCAGATGTAGACGTGTGAAAGGATTATTGATATCTTAAATACTGTTGTTGTGGCAGCTCTTCAAACTTGAATTTTCTTTTTTGATGCCTGGTGCAGGGGCTCAGTAGCGCCACCTTCAGACAAAAGTGGGGTATTGGTTTCATACTTTGACCTAGAGTCAGATATTTTGGTTTGAATGTGGAACACATTGCAAATGAACTTTGAAGCTCCAAAAAGCACACAAAGGAAGCATAAAAGCAAGGAAGTGTGTTATAACTTTTGCATATATTAACTGATCTCGATGAAACTTCAGCAGTGTGTCACATGGATGTGACTACTGTGAGTCAAAGTTATAGCGCCACCAACTGGCAGAAGGAAGTGTGTCACTTTCAAAATGCTTTGAAATCACCCCCTTATGTCTCAATTGAACAAACAGTTGATAAAGAAATCGGGTATCAATATATTGAATTATGAATTATTGCAGTGATCAACTTTAATGTCCGGTTAAGATGAAAATAAACTATTGCTCTGTCTAAGCCATTATCTTTCTGAAACACGTCACAAAAACTTACAGAAACTGATAACACAAACATGATGTTGGAAATATACACTTATCAGAATAGTTATATTAAACTTTAGTCTATTTCAGTTAAAGCCATTTCAGTTATAAAGCTGTCTCATGTAATTTCTCCTTTAATTCTATAATATAACCACTAGGTGGAGTTCTAAGCCTATTTTCTGTATTCTCGTTGTTTTAACGTATGAAGAAGACTTGTACATGTTGTTGAGAACGCAGTAAAGTGTGACGCATATTTCGTTCTGTGAGTTTTATGAGTACTCCGAGTCTTTATTAAAACCAACACATGAAACATATGTCTAAAGAAAGTAGGGATGGGCTGATCGATCCGAACGTATCAAAACGTCCGAGAATGATGATCAAATTTCAAAATGCTTTGAAATCACACTCTTATTTTTATTGTAAACCTGTGATAAAACATATATGCTTGTGTTTTACATTTTTAAGAAAACAAAAAAAATGGCAGCAAACAACCACTTTTATAATTATTGTTTTGCGATCTTTGCGATTGATTTTCTTTCTGATTAATTTTCTGATAAATCTACCATTTGTTGTTGAAATGACGTAGTTCCAACGGGAGTCGCGAAGTGGAGGGCGGGTCCACCTTCTTCATGTAGCCAATCAGATGAGCTAATCGCTAACTCTCGATTTACTCTTATCTGATTGGTTTAAAAACACGCCAGTCACCAGAACACATCTTTAACATAATTTGGCTCAGACCCGTTCTCGTTGCTGCAATGGTACTTTTAATAATGCACACATGCATGTTAAATAATAAATAAATAAAAGAACAAATGAATAAATAAATGAATAAATAAACCATGATTACTTAAGGTTACAAATACACACACACACACACACTCCATCATTGCAATCTTGACATCGCAGCCTGTTCATTATATCCGCAATAAAATATAATAATAAAATAGTAAACCTAACATATAAAAATTACTCTGTTTAAATTAGGGCTGGGCGATAAAACGATCTCGATATGGCATCGCGATAATATTTATTTAGACTACGATGATAAACTTTTGACATGTTTACTCGATATGGATAGACCTAACAGCCTATTACAAAGCAGAAATAAACGGACAACAGCCAGTCAGAACGCAGATTTTGGCTTGTGCGTCTAAGTACACGCCCATTTGCTAGCAGAGCACTGTTTGAGCTACCGGCAGTGAAGAAAGTGAGTGTAAAGAAAAAATGAGTGGAAACGACGAACTCGAACTATCTTCCAAAGCTGAGGAAATTGTTGACAAAAAAGGTAACAAGACGTCAATTATATGGAAGTGGTTTGGATATCTGAAAAGCGACGACGCGCAAATAAAGACGGTCTGCGAAATATGCCGTCGGTCGGTGATAACCAAGACGGGAAACACAAATAAAACCTTTTCGGTCACCTGAAAAGGTACCATCCCAGCGACCACACCGAGAGTATGAAAATGCGGGCCCATGTTAATGTTACTCCGTCCAAAAGTTTTGCAGACTAGTCTTTCTGGCAAAAAACCTATAATAGGGTAATTAGGGTTACATGAGCACTACCTAAAAGGTGTAGCATAGTGACTGGTTTACAATGTTTACATTTTGCACTTTTTACTCAGATTGCTACCTCTAAAACATTTGAGATATTTAAAACCAGTACACAATTAATATTTTATTTATCTGACAGTTAAGTACTTAAATCTGCCAGGGACTTTGTGGTTCACTTGTTTACATTTGTTGTCTTGGTTGTACCTCTGCAAACATTTTGAAATGTTTGCTGCCCTGCCAAAGAAATTTGATGTGATAGTACTGTAGTCACAGCTTTTAGTTTGATATTTTATAATCAGTTACAAGGCAAGCTAACTTGCATTGTTTTGTCAAGGCAGATAAAGCATGTTTGCTAAAAGTAAAATGTTAACATTTAGATTTAAAATTTATCAATATTCTTTTATAACAAAATATATTCTCAACCAATCCATGTTTGCACAGTTAAATGTTTGCATTGTTATTTATTTATGTTAATAAACTATATAGTTCAACTATTGAACCTTCTGGTTTCTTCAGGCATCATTATCAGTATACTTTTCAAACGGGCAGCATTATTAAATTATATATCGTAACAAATATCGATATCGATCAATATGGAAAAAAATATCGTGATAATATATTTTGCCATATCGCCCAGCCCTAGTTTAAATAGTCAGTAGTACAATTCGTATCATTCACAGTAAGCACCGCTCCACTGTGATGTTTCCAAGCATATTTTTGCGCATGTAAAGCGGATGATTTTCTACGTCGGTATTGGAGCGTGAGTAAAGTACAAAGCCTATAATAAAGAATAGTTTAGCATCCAAATACATCGCAAATGTAAAAACATTTTGATTGTAAAGAGAGCGTTTTTTTATTACGTGTTCTGTTCTGAATATCATTCAATTTCAAGGATTTGTTGTGGAATGTTTTGAGAGTATCATCAAATAAGAATAATTCTCTCGTTTTAGTGATTCCCTAGTTATTTTTTTTATAATTCTAATCAGGTAAGGCAAGTAATATTCTCTGTGTCTTTATATAAATAAACCAAAACAAAAAAGTTTGAGCACCGCTGCTTTATGGCACGTTTTGGATTGTGGTCAGCACAGAAAACAGCGCACGATTCTTAAATGGTTTGAAAGTTATATTGAAATGCTTACAAAGGAATGGATAAGAGGAATCGACATTTTTATTTAAAAACAAGTCATCTGAAACCTGACATCAAGTAAGGTGAGGAACAACGAATTTCACACACTTGGAAAATGCTTTTTATTTGAATGAGTGAATGTGGCTCTTAAAAGAGCCATTGTTGCTGCCCTTAAAAGGACATTTGTTGCTTCATCTTCTGAGTTCCACCTGCAGAGCTTCTCGGAGGTTGCTCGGCAGAAGCTGGTTTCCCTCTGGTCTCAGGTGGACTCCGTCTCTGCACAGATGGAACAAGCCGATGTTTCTGTGGTGAATGCAGCGCATCTGCCTCTCTGCCAAGAAGCCAGACATGGCGCCGTTGATCCACCGCCGGCTTCGTTCAATGCCATAGCCAGTCCTGCCAGTCTGTCCTCTCCAATTTAGACGGGGTAAAATGCCAGAAAACACCAGCCTGGTTCTGGGAAACATTTGTAAGACTTCGGTCAGGTCACTCTTTATTTCCCGAAGAAAATCGAGGCGGTTGCGGCCCACCCGACACAAACTGTTCCCTCCCAGGTGAATAATGAGAATATCTGGAGCTGTAGCTTTGGCCCTGAGAGAGCGCAGAGCTGGAAACAGCTGCTCCCAGAGTCTGCCTCCTCTGCCGTCCCAGGTGATCTCACACTGAAGACCGAGGTTTCCGTCCAGGCGCTGCTCACAGAAGCGAGTATGCAGTGTGCGGATGATGGAACTGCCGACGATCCAAACACGTGAAGCCATCTCAAAGACGAGTGAGGGAATGTGATTTACAACCGGTATTTATGAGTGTTGCACGTTTGGTTCCTAAAGGTGTTACAGGCCCCACCCATTTCCAGATTCAATAATCGGCTCGTTCTTACATAGTAGAGCACGTTCGCACATGCGCAGTCTTCAAAAACGGTGCTTTATTTATTTATGTACCGTACAAAAACGGTACATAAATAACATTTGTATGTGTTCTAAACAAAAGACACAGGTTGTACTGAATGTCAGCTTGTTTATTTGGCTCAAGATAAGGATTTATTAAGTCCACATGTCATGCTAACAAGAAATGCTTCTAACTAGGTCGAGAGCTGTCGTTGCGAATGTTCGTTGGAGCTCTACAGCACACATCTTCTTCTCGACAGTCAAAGCGAGGTTACGTTATTGCCCATCGTGCACAGCAACCCTAAAGGCACGGGGGTGGCGGTGCCACCGGCTTGGGCCCGTCATCGCTGCTCGCAGCTTTAATTTAAATTGTAACTGTTGTGGAATACAGTTACTTATATATTGTATTTTAAATATGTAATCTAGTTACATGTATTCCGTTACTACCCAACCCCGCATACTGCAGTATACATGTATACTATAGAAGGATTTTCAAAAATATTATACAATATACAATATTTACATTATTAATACCTATATGAATGAGACACAAAAATCATGAAAAGAATCAAGAGTGCTTTTGATATAAATTAATAAACAAATAAAAACCGATCTCAATACCAAACGCTTTAAGCTACACTGCCACAGAGAGAGAGAGAGAGGCACACATCTCTCGAGTACAGCACTTTCACAGGCAAACATGCTGATTCAACCCTCAGAGAAAGTGAATCCCTATCGCTGTGTTTATTTATTCATAACTTTTATTTTTAATAGTTCATGGGGCTGAGGAATCTGTTGAAAAGAGGAGCACAGAAACATTCAGAGAGATGCCCTGCTTGCTGATGTACAACAGTTCCATGCTAGACTTTAAACTTCTGTGTCCGTGTTATGGACCGATAGCAATACAGGTGAAACTCGAAAAATTAGAATATCGTGCAAAAGTTCATTAATTTCAGTAATTCAACTAAAAGGTGAAACTAATATATTATATAGACTCATTACAAGCAAAGATAGATATTTCAAGCCTTTATTTGATATAATTTTGATGATTATGGCTTACAGCTTATGAAAACCCCAAATTCAGAATCTCAGAAAATTAGAATATTGTGAAAAGGTTCAGTATTGTAGGCTCCACAATTATATCAAATAAAGGTTTGAAATATCTTACTTTGCTTGTAATGAGTCTATATAATATATTAGTTTCACCTTTTAAGTTGAATTACTGAAATTAATGAACTTTTGCACATGTAACTCTATGTTTTATGATAAACAAGCATGTATGAATGTTATGTTTCAAGCAAAGTCCCTCTGTAATGTCTGATTCTTGAGCAAATCATGGTTTGGTTCACAAAACTGGCTCATGAATGAGTCTGTTTTGGGGGTCTTCAACCATAAGGACCCCTTGGTAGCCAAGAGACAGAGAAGGGACCCCTGTTACATATTTTGGGTTAGGTTACATGTACGTACCATATTACTGTATGATGTATACATTGCAAAGCCATTCAAATAATCCTTAAATGATGTTCAACAGGGGTCTGCAACCTTTTCGACATGAAGTGCAACCTTTTTAATCATTGTGCCATATCCCCTTCAGACAGATAGACAGATAGATAGATAGATAGATGTACTAAAATATGTGAAAAATAGTAAGCGATTATTACGAGTACCAATGGTGGATCAAAAAATGATGTGGAACCCCCTGCGGTACCACCGCAGACCCCCTATGGGTTGCAGATCCCCTGTTGAAGCCCCAAATCCATCTGACTCAATATGATTTTTAGAAATAATTTCCATAACAGTTCCATTGATTTTCTAATTACTGGTTAAGTCATGTAAATTCATTGGCCAAAAAGTGTGGGAATGCTACATCTGAAATAAAAGCTAACGTTAATTAATAAATAGATACAATGTTGTAAAATGTGGCAATATCATGTGAATGTGACTCATTCAAAAGGATACTGCTGGAACGAGCATGGGCTTCTCCGTGTTTGGCTATAGAAAGACCGATAGAATCAATACCTCAGCATTTTCATGACAGGGCATGCAGCATGGCCTGGCGAGACAGGGCGTAGAGCAGGAGACCAGGGCAAAGACGGTGTCGGGTTTGGTGGCAGCTCCAGGAAGGGAGCAGGGTCCAGTGGTTTGGGGGGTGACCACAGGGACAGGGTCAGGAGGCCTGGGAGGTGGCCACGGGGTAGAGGGACAAAGCTCTGGGCTGCGGCAACTGGAGAGGGTTCAGGAGGGAGCGGCTCAGAGGGCGGAGCCGTGGAAGTCTCAGGGATTGGCTGCAACTGCTGAACAGTCTTAGTGGCTGTGAGCACAGGCAGTGGCAGGGTAACATTCTCCATGGTTGTGAGTTCGGACAGTGACGGGGAATGACCTCTGTAGCCGTGAGCATGGGCAGTGATGGGGGAACGACCTCCATGGCCGTGAGAATTTGCAGTGATGGGGGAATGACCTCTGTAGCCATGAGCATGGGCAGTGATGGGGGAACGATCTCCGTGGCCGTGAGCAGGGGCAGTGACGGGGCAATGACCTCCGTAGCCATGAGCACAGGTAGTGACAGGGAAATGACCTCCGTGGCCGTGAGCACGGGCAGTGACGAGGCAACGACCTCCGTTGTCAAGAACATTGATGTGGAAGGCTCCGAAGGCAGAGCCATGGCAGGCTCAGGGGTCATGCGACAGGCGTGCTGACTTGACAAAGTGGTGAAGACATGGTGACATGGCAAGGCAGAGCCGCATGACTAGGCATGACAGGTGTGGCAACATGGCATGATGTGGCAGACATGGCAACATGGCATGACAAGGCTTGCAACACTGGCTCTGGGACCGACGAGGCAATGGAACGTTTGTCGAACGTGGCAGGCATGGGCGCTGACTCGTGGACCGTGGATGCTGGTTCGTGGACCGTGACAGATGACACAGATTTGGCAGACTTTGTGGGAGTTGTGAGTCCCTCTCAGTGAAAGATGAACAGCTCAGCACCAGGGCATAGTCCATGAACTGAGCCAGAGTCCATTGCATTTTGCCTCCGGGCATTATGGAGCAGGATATCTCATTTAAGCCCACACAAAAAAGGTCTTTGAGGGCAATATCATTAAAGTCCACCATGTGACACAGTCCAGAAAACTCTGTTTTGTAGTCCTCGAGGGAAGATTCCCATGGCGTAACTGCAGAAGTTTAACTGCTGGGTACATAGTAGGTCAAGTATTCTGTAATGTTTGGTAACAGAGCAGGCAGGACAGGCTGAAGACAGGAACGGACGAATATAATGATGATGTGAGAACCCAAGTGCAGTTTATTTACAAATCCAAAGATGTGAATTCAAAGTGAAAACAAAACAACCACAGTAAACCAGAACATAAACTAAACTTGAATAAACTTCCCTATAAACAATGACTTGACTAAAAGCACGAAGACTGACACAACATTACACCAACACAATACTTGACATAGGACAATGGCAAACATACATGACATGTGTAATCACATGACATAGACAACCAATGACAAGACTAAACTGATGAACATGATAACAAGACTAATAAACAGGAACCAATAATAAAACAGAAATGATAAGATAAAAACATGCATGAAACCAGATACTCGCATGACAGGAATAAATGAGGGGAACAGGAAATCACATGAAAAGGACACATGACCAGAAACAGGGACCGGAAATGAAATAATTTCAAAAGGCATAAAAACAAAACATGAACAAAAACACATTTAAGCGTGACAATGTCACTAGTTTTATATCATGATAACGATATATATCATGATATAGTTAAATAATAATAAATATAAGAATTGGTTTATATTCAATAACCATATTGTAATGCCTATTTTTGAAAAATCCAGTCATTGAATTTAGTACTTTATAAATTAAAACTATTTCATCTTATATAATTTTCTCTCATAAATAGGAGGTCCCTAATACCTTACAAATAGAAAGCCCAGCCCCCGCTCAATTTGAACAGTGAACGCAAGTACCTCTGTGATAACTTGCACCAGCTGTTTACAACAGTAGCTTGGTAACAACTCAGGAAGATGCCAGCACCATGGTTTTTGCAGTGGTGTCACAAGTATTTTTCCCATCAAATTTACCACTGAAATTTTACAAGCAGAGAACGGCATTTGTGTTTGTCTGCCATTGATGCAATTCAAGATAAACAAATAATTTTAGCCATACATTAAACAATTATAAATGTGCCTGTGAGCATATGTCACTGGTCCTACTCAACCCACCCCAAGCAGGATTCAATCCCTGGCATGGGAGGTGGATGCGCTAGCAAGGAGGCTAGTGCATCTCTTAAGGCAAGGAGAGTGAGGTTTACACACTGCATGGCTATCATGTACAAGCTGGCTACTGTTATACTCAACCCCCTAAACCTCACTCCAATCTGGGTCATGGTACCAGTGTCACCGGTCCTACTCGACACTCCCCGAGCAGGATTTGAACCAGGGATCCCTGGCATGGGAGTCAGACATGCCAACAAGGAGGCCATAAAGCCACGGCCTCTAGCCTTGTTCGCTAGTGCATCTCTAAAGGCCAGGAGAATGAGGTTTACACACTGCACAACTATCACATACCAGCTGGCCACCATTACACATACACACATGCAAATTATACATCATCAAATTTGACTATTTAAGACAGATTGCTATCAGAGTTCACATGAACCGTACCTTAGACCAGCTTTTCAAGTGGACTCTGGATTGGTTTGGTGGTTTGCACCTGTTAGTATTCACCTTGCGCCAGTGAATAGCTGGTATTGTCCTGTCTGCAGTTCATAATGACTATGATGGAATAAGAGGGCAAGATTTCACTGCTGCATCTCTAGAGGTGTTTCACCTCATATCCATTACACTGATTGATGGCTTCTGTGGAGGGACTCATTTTCGCTCACGGTTGTGTGCTAAAAAGATTAAAAACAATCAATTTGTTAACCCTCCAAGGTTGCAACACATCTTTTTTTTCTTCTGTGGATCTAGTCAGGTTGCCTGAGGTATAATTAAAGTGAAAGTTAACCCTGAGGTTGTTGTGGAAGGTGGATGCTGCTTAAAGAGATGTTGTGCTGATGAAAAACAGTCTAACAGTTCAGTGTTGGTTAAATTACATTTCTAATGAATAATTGGAGCAATGGTTTGGTAATAGTTAGGATGAAGCTTAAACAGTTTTTATGACCTATCCTTCAGTTTTTTTCTAAAGCAAAAATCACAGTTGTAGTAGCCCACATACAATGCAAGTAAACAGGGCCAGTGTTTCTGAGCGTTAAAAGGCACAAATGTACATCTCATATTTCTCTTAAAGCACCTACAAGAATTATTCAGTAAAGACTATATACAGCGACATAATTTTACACGACAAGATAAGTGGTTCTATCACACTAGTCTCATGCCAACACGTATAAAGTCTTGTTGCTATACTTTTGAAACTTTTCAAACGTTTTATTGTTTATTTCCTGGCCCTGTGTCCTTCCATTCTAAGTTCCATTACTGTAACTGTGGTTTTTGCTTCTTTTTTTCAGTGGTAATCGACATTACGCTACAAATGACCATTGGTTTACAATGCCATGCCACATGTATGTACTTCTATAGCTACAAACTATTGACTATAATACAGTACAACAACTGCCCTACATGTTTTAGACTGCAGTGAAATAATTAGTCTTATTTCTTTCTTCGGTAAAGGCACGTGACTGTCATGACCTCAAGAAGGTAAATAACCAGTATTACTCATTTGACATTTCTTTTTGTCATGTAAATGTCAAATATATTTCAGTGTTTCAAAGTGCAATATCACTGAAGGTTATAAACCATAATCCTCAATATGACAGTGTTCCTTGGAAATAGGCATTCACAAATTTACCAAGAAAAAAAGGATGAATTAATTGGCAACTTCTAGAAGTTCAGGAAAAACACATTACCAAGAATCAGCCTCAGACGAAAGGCCCACGGACTGCCCGCAGTCTGTTCACTGACCGTCTAATGCATAATACATATAAAAATAGTATAGCACTTTCTGTTTCTGGCAAGCTCTAATCTGATTGGCTGGCTTCATGCAACTTAAGAGCACAAAGGTTTTCAATCAGTCTATCTGGAAACAAAGTTGTGTTTACAAAGTATGGGTTGATACAGTCAGAGCTACACAAGTACTGTTTGAGAATGCAAACACTTGCAGCTACGCAATCTCGATTGGGTTAATTGTTTGTGTTCTGAAATGGGTCCGCTTGCTGAGCAAGTTACTTAAAATTGACATATAGCTAGTTACCTGAATAATACCATATTCATTGTAAGGCCACAGATATTTCAAGTTAACTCTCACCCCGTTGAGTACTGAAGATTTGTTACCTTCACAGCAATCCAAGAGTTTACTGTATGTTTGTATGTTCAACAGGACCACATACTTGCAAAGTGTTGGCCATGCATTCCCTTGTGTAATTTTTTTTTCTTATCCAGGGAAATAAAAGAAGCTTCATACAACTTAGAATCCAATGGGCGTATACACTATGCCACTTTGGCATCTCACGCGCAAATAGCGTTCAACACTGATTTTGGGGTCGAGTTTGCGCTGTTGCCTTATCTACATAATTCCTTTAGTAAAACTGGTGCTAACTTTGCAAAGACAGCACGTGAAAATAAACAGCGCTTTTACTAGGCACAATTCTTTCTTAATAAATTCTCCCCTAAGTTTCCAGTTAAATTGCCAAAACCTAAAGTTTAGAATAAATGCCAGGTTTCACTTAGCCTGTATCTGTGTTTTACTGTGCATTGAATCCCATGCACTGCATTTTACATTTCTTAATCAGTCCAAAGATCCACAAAACAGCACAGTCTATCTGTCTATCCAAAATTCCTCAGCTGTCAAATAACTGCTAGATGAAGCGATACATCCTTTTTGCAACTGTTCAGGCTTGAGCAGGGATCAACACAGCTACAAAAAGATATCTTAATACTTAAGGTTTTACAACCCTCTCTCGGCATGATCGTTCTGCTCAGACATAAGGTTTAGGTAAAATCATATTTCAATAGAAGACATTTCATGAGGTGTTATATGGAGGACCACCCTGCCTGCTGTTTTGAATGTAACACAGTTCTGTTGACGTTCGTGTGGTTTTGCTCCATGTTATGCATGCTAATGTGCATCAGATGAAGTGTGATTTTATGCCTGAGGTCAAACTGGAGTGTTGGAGAACCATCAGGTCAATCACAGAAGGAAACAGTATAAAAAAAAAGCACCCTCATTTCCACAGCAGGTATTATGATAATGAACCAGCATCTAATATACTGCAGCTAGCACTGAATTTCAATACATAAACACAATTAAGGATTTACCACCACAAACTGCATCCAGCAGAGATTAAGGTTTTTAGCCTTAAAGCAGATTGGTATAGGCCTCCCTGGAAGAATAACATTCAACCGAAGTGATCCATGTTAATGAAGAACATGCGGATAACAAAAGTTGTCACAAAAAACAAACTTTTTTTAATGACCATGTTCACAAATTGTGGGTCAAAGGTATATTGAAGCACAACAAATAGAACATAATGCAGGGTTGCGAGATGCATTTTTTTAAGTAATGTGGCAGTACTGCGCGAGACAGCGGTTGGAATGGGCAGCGAGGTTGCAATAGTCAAAGATGTCCATCTAGCGTGTTTAAACAGAAAAGCTAATGGAGAACAGCACGGACAGACACAAAAAGTGCATTCAGAGTGAATGGCCCTTAATGGATAAGAATCTTATGTGAGGTATAATTTCTGCACCACTAGCAGTACCCAACAGAATTGCAAAATTTATAAACAAGTTACAAATACTCCCCAATCTTACATTGGATGGTCAAACAGGAAGTCCCCCATAAAACTCACACCTTTGGTTGAGCCATTGTTATGTCCATCCCAATTGGAAATTGCAATGCAGAAATTTCGCACTTCACCTTTAAGAACCCTCCCCTGAAATGACACGACCAGAGAAGAACAAATTGAAAGAGTGGATAAAAATAAAATCTAGAAATGTTTTTGGTCTTTCCAGTTTATATGTGAATTAGTTTGCTGATGGTTCCACACAATGTACCCACATTTCCAAAAATGTCTGGAAAATGCAGTATATTACAAATAAGTTTACCACCTGATGGTAATTACTGCCCGTATCTTCACAGCAAACCTCAGAATATACCCTGGCCTCTGGTCATTTTCCTAAACTAATTTAAATTGTTGAGTCAATAAGAATTATTTTATGCATCTTGGCCAGAGTTTGAGGAAGCCTGTTGTTTATTTAGGATTTTGGATGCCATTAGTATGTGGTTTTCTGAAGCATATCATTACAGTCAAGCAGAATCTAACTATTTCTCTCCAAATAATTTCTTTAGTCAGCTGCACACAAGCCTCCAGTGATTCTCCATTGGTGGCCACAGTGAGCCAGTTTGAGGAAGAGAGAAAAATACCATTTAGAAAACACACTAAAGCCAGATAAAAAAACTGAACAAGTTTTACAGTTCTTTACAATTCTTGCTTGTCAGACTGTATGATATAGACCATTTCAAGGACTATTTGACGTCTTTGTTCCTTGAACATTTCCTACTAGTGTTCAAACACATTCAAAAAACAGCAGAAGGCACTTCATTCTAACGTTACTAACATTAACACAATTGTCATAAAATGTCATTATTAAAATGTGGACCATGTTGTTTGGTGGCTGGATGTTCTCTGGATGCCTGGAACTGATGGAAATTAAAGTGTTTAGAACTCCAAAAAAGCAACCGCAAATGGACGCATGAAACGCTGCGGTGAAGCAAGCGCTGGATACGTGCACTACTAACAACTGTAGCACACATCTCATCTCTGGTAGGTGAACAACATTTTTGCCAACTAATTGTAAGTTTGAGAGGTAGAGCTCAAAGAGACTATAGATCCCTCCCATTCAAATGAATGAAGTCATTTGCTATTACACTTAGTCGTTTAGTAGATGCTTTGGTCCAAAACGACTTACAAATTAGGTACACAAAAAAAGTACAAATACTTACCTAGCCCACAGATCACACTGACGGCTTCCTTGATTATAATAGGTGTCACGAATCAGCAGAGAAGAACAGGACCCAAATGCAGAGTAGAAAATAAAGGGATTTATTTAAACAAAAACAAAGGCAAAATCCAACATAAACTCCCACAAGAGGGAAAAAACAAACATAAACAACCCATAGGGGAAACAGACAATCCAGGCTGGGACAGAGGAGAACGAGGCACAGGACCAACCGGACCGAACTGGGATGAAACAGGACTGAAAAACAGAACCAGCATAGGGGAACAAACAGACCGACCTACAGACTGACTGGAATAAACAAACACACAGGACTGGAAACAAGATGAACTGGCACTGGACAGCAAACATGAGGAGACTAAAATAGGGAGAGAAATCAAATGGGTTAACAGGGAACAGGTGATGCAAATGAACTAATAAGCAAACAAGGAGCAAACCAGGTATGAGGTAAGACAGAGGAGACATGTGGCGATACAGAAACCAAACAAAGCCACTTGCTCTCACAATACAACAAAACACCCGAATGGCATGAGAACACATCGCCAAGACAATACGCCCATGCCAACCGACAAACAAGATGAGAGAATGCGTAGCAATGTGATTCCACACAAAGTGCTTCCACGCATTCTCACACTAAACGAAACCTGAGCGTACAATGCATGCAACAGGCGACAAAAACTAGACAGGATACCTGTGCAAGAGTTCGGCCACACACACAGTCCCGATACCTTAGACCAAAGTGACTGAACCTCAGCACAACATGAACACAACTTGTGACCCGGGAACCAACGCAATGCGAGCATGATGCACCCACGTCAATGACATACAGACATGGAGCACGAGTGTCCGGATCCCGACACAGACTGAAACTGAACCAGACAGGAAGTCAGGATCCAGACACCATACTCCCAATATGAAACAAGATGGACCGAAGTGCGCACGGAAGGCAGGGTTCGTACAAGGTGCTTGAAGTGCTTGAAGTACTTGAACTTGGCTTTTTCAAATTTAAGTCTGGAAATAATAAATAAATAATAATAAATGAAATGTATTTATTTATTTTCGGAAAAACACTACAACAGATCGCTTGACCACTACTGAAACAGGCAGAGCGTAGACAGCGCTGTCACGTGGCACCTGTTACTTTTGGCAGCGCTGTTCAGAATGGGCCAATCAAAATCAAGTGTTACTGGAGGATTTAAATATATTTATATATTTTATCGATACTGCTGTGGCGGATTTAACAAGTAGGAATCCTTGCAACTATAAGTTTTAATTACAATTTTCTCTCCAGGGTGAAAAAAATTATATGAGATGTAAACGTTTTGAATGATTAAAATGCAGATCAATGGAGGATTCATTTTTGTGAGCCGTCTAGGGCCACCTTCTGTAAAGAAAGCTTTGTGTCTCAAAAAATTGGTTATTTCTGACAACATTTGGTTCAATATGAAAATATGTTGACAAACATGTCCCTTGACATTTTTAGACATGAAAAGCTTTCAAATAAAGATTTTTTAATATATATATATATATATATATATATATATATATATATATATATATATATATAAGTATAATGTTACAAAGTACCATACTATTACCATCTGATACTAAAATAATGTACTTCAAAGAATATAATTTTATTAGCATTTTCAAAAACCCAGGGTATTACCATGATGCTATTTGGTACTTTCCTTACCTTACATCTTAGAGCTGGAGTCAGTCCTGATTTATCATCACACAGTTTTATTTCATGGTATTGCATAGTATCATACATTTGTCTTCAGCGTTCTTATTATGATAAATGTCTTTTCCATATGGAAAGCAGATAACCCTTCCCCCATCGCCCACTAATGAAAGTGTAAGAGCTGATGTAAATGTCATCCCACTGTTAAGTAATCTGTTTCCTTTCTGTGGAAATCTCACTGCAGTCTGCGGCACCTGAAGGGGTTGCTCTCAAACACAGAGTCCTGAGGTGTGAAGAAACAGTATGAGCATTAAAGTGCTTTCCAGTACTGCTGAATTCACTGGCATCTCCCAGTGCATATTTTATGGGGAGCGCAAAAGGAACACAAATGGAGATGCTAGGCAGGCCGTTTTGTGTTCAGTAGTGTCCGTCCTGACACAAGCTACCAACTGTACCATGATCAGCAGGATGTAGGATGCAGTGGCTGCAGAGAGTGATGAATAGTGTTTATTACACCCTTCAGCACATGAAGTTTACTCTGAGGTCATTTTCCAACTAATTACAAACACACTGACCTTCATTGGCCACTTTTCCCACAGAGCATATACTGTGGTGTTTTCTTGAGGCATGTTTTGCTGGTCATTGCTTTCTCATAGAGCTGTTAAAGTTGATGGCAAACGCAGAAGTGAGAAGTTATGTAGAGTATGCTGGTCAAACACAACTTGTTCTGCAGGAGTAGGCAATAACGTGCATTGAAGCTACTTCGTGGGGTGTGTAGATTTTCGGTCTGTTTTCTAGGTGGGTAAATCTTCCTGCAAAATATCTGTTTTCCCTTTTGATGCTTTTCTAAGCTCTCCATCTGCCATTAGTTGATCAAACTGGTAGTCCCACCCCAAACTCACATCATAGTTTGAGACATGTAGAAAGCAGTGTTGAAAGCGTCCCAATCCACATTGTATAAAATGTTGAGGGAAATCAACCTACAAAAGCCAGTCACAATTAATTTTGATGTAATGTTTTTGAAGATACTGTATATGTTGTGTGTATTATAACATGTTAATGGGTAACAAATCAGACTGAAAATAAAATAATTTCTTATAAACTACATTTTTCTTTTTTTTTTTTTAAACCAATCTTGCTGCATGAATTTCATTGACTTTTATTTCATTTTTAATTCTACTTGCGCCAACAAGGGTGCAGAGCAGCATGGCAGTACGGGCCAAGTTTTTTAATGTATTTCCTGGGTTATGGTTGAATGACCCGTGAAAAGAGTGAACACCAGCTGGGTGTACCATCTGTCTCTGCACAACGCAGCGGACAGGCTGGGCAGATGCCACTAGTGAGCTGGATAGAGCCCAACAACTACAAACTGATAAGAAACAAAAAACAAGCTGGACTTTGGGAGACGTAGCACAGTGGTGCTCAGAATGGGAAGTAGTGAAATTACAGCTATTAGAATTTAAATAAAAGACAACATTTCCATAACCACAGAGGTGAAGAGGCTATGGCCATCTGACCAAGACAAGGCAGGGGATGAGACAATCATTTGTATGCCCACAGAACCCTGCTGGAACATTTTATTTTGGAACATGGTCGATAGCTTCTATCTGGTGTAAGCTGGTCAATAATTGGTCAATACTGGTCATTACCTGGTCTTAGCTGATCATTAACTCATCTTGGCTTACCATTAACTAGTCCAAGCGGGTCTTTTGCTGGTGTAAGCTGATACAAGCTGATGATTAGCTGGTCCTAGCTGGTCATTAGCTGCTCTATGATGATCATTGGCTGGTTCAAGTAGGTCTTTAGCAGGTTGCTAGCTGATTATTAGCTGGTCTTAGCTGATTATTGTTTATTCCAAACAGGTATTTAGCTGGTCTAAGCTGACCAACAGCTCACTTTAGCTGATCATTAGGTATTTTGCATGTCTAAAACAATTTAAGCTGTTCATTAACTGGTTGTGGGGATGGTTGCGTGGTCGTGTGTCTGTCTGTAGGAGAGAGAGAGAGTGGTAATGCTCACCTTCACCTGAGTTGTAATCATCTCTAACACCTGTCTCTTGTTATAGTGATAGTGGAGGGAAACTTAAAGGCCACCAGCTTCATAAAGGTGACAGGGAAAGTGGGCTCCGGGGGGTCCCAGCACCAGTCCCCTCTCGATCAGTCTCTGGAGTGCCTGCAGATAATTACAAAAATTATAAAGATAATTACAACCCAGGTGACGAGCCTTACCACTCTCTCTCTCCCACAGACAGACACACGACCATGCCCCCATTCCCACACTGGTCCAAGCTGGTCATTAGCTAGATAGTCTAAGATGATCAATTGCTGATCGAAGCTGATCATTAGCTGATTAAAAAGATGATCATTAGCTAGTCAAAGCAGGTCTTTAGCTGGCCTAAGTTGGTCAAAGCAGATGATTAGCTTGTCCAAGGTGGTTATTGATTGATCTAGGCTGATAATTACAGTAAATGGCCTAAAATGATCATTAAATTGTCTAAGAAGATCATTAGCTGGCCCAAGTAGGTTGAAATCTGGTCTATGCTTATCCAAGCTGACAATTAGCTGGACTTTAGCTGGTCCAAGCTGATCAAAGGCTGGTCTCTCCCTGTCATGGTTTAAACAAGGAAGCATATAGAACAGCAAGTGCATTCTCCTTAACTCTAGCTGGTCATTAGCTGGCCTAAGCAAAACTTGGTCATTAGATGATCTGGGCAAATCATTAGATGGTCTATGATGATCAGTAGCTGTTTCAGCTTAAAGTGGTCAAACAGTTTTTTATCCTCCCGATTAACACTTTTTCTTGATTCAGACAAATGAAACAGAAAAGGAAAACATATGTACACAGAATCCATTTTTAATCCCCTTTATTCCCTTTCCCCCTCCCAAGCGCCAACCCCACACTGACCCTCAACAAATATCCCTGTGGTCAAAGCTTGATATATATATATATATATATTTGTCCTTTTTAAGAATCAGACTGATCCAGGCTTGTGTCATGGTTGGCGGATGCTTTCCATTCTTTAATGATTCCATATAAACTTCTAGCAAAAGTGGAGCCAGTTCTGTAGCATAAGATTCCAAAAATTCAGCAGCAAAGCCATCTGGCCTTAATTACCTCACCAAGTTCCTCCAAGGTTATATCAGAAACAAGAAACTTTTTTGCTCAGTCGTAAGTTTAGGAAATTCTAATGGTTCCACAAAGTTTCTAATATCCTTATCAGTAGACAAAGACGTGGAACTATAGAGATCATGCCTTGTCCACTGACTCAAAGTATTGGCATTCGGCACTTCAGCTCTGCCTCTGCACATTTAATATTTCCTTCTTTAATATTTCCTTCCTTTTTTCAAATTTAGGATTAACATATTTATTCAAACACAAAAAATTTAAACATAAATACACAAAATCAACTTTTAACACCCACTACCACTTCCACCCCTACCCATCCCCAACCATCAACAAACATCCTGTGCTAATACATGGGCACAAACAGAAGTAAACAAAAACAAAAACAAAATATATTAAAATAACACATTAATAACTACCCCTCTCTCTCCCCATGCTACCCCATTTCCCAACAAACAAATCCAAATTCCCCAATCTTCTATATGACCCTTCTTCTGAAGCCGCCACCCTCCCCATCTCTGTGCACCACTCCTGAAACGGGGGCACTTCAGCCGACAGTCAACCCCTCAAAATCACCTGTCTGGTGACAATAACACTGGTTAGGACCCAATTCTCCACATTTTTATTCCCCACATTGATGACCGTCCCATCTGCCAAAATACAGATTCTGTGGCAGAACGAAACCTGAGTGCCCAAGACGTCACATGCAAACCTCTGAACCCTCAACCAAAACCCTTGGATCTTAAAATACCCCCAAAAAACATGGGTTGTGTCTTCATCCTATTACTGGCATCGTCAGCAGGTGGGTGTGTCTTTAAGACCAAGCCTATACAGTCTAGAGGGGGTCCAATAGAATCTATGCAAAATCTTGAATTGCATAAGGCAAACCCTTGCATCTCTAGATACAGACTTCACATTTTGTTAATAATCACCTCTTCCATAGTATCTGCCCATTTAGGGGGGTGTATGCTACTCCCAAAAACAATACAGAGCAGGTGGCACAGCTGTAAATACCTATAGAACTGAGATCTGGGAATCCCAAAATGTTGAACCACATTTTTTTAAGATTTCAATACTCCACTCTCATATAGGTCACTGAGTGTAGTAACGCCTCTCAATTCCATGAGTTCTTGTGCTTTGAATTTTTTGGTGAATGAAGCATACAGTATGATCAACACCTCTAAACACACCAGGGCGTGATCTGAGACTACAATGTTTCCAATTGACAATCAGCAACTAATGAAATTAGGGACTTATGCAAAAAAATATATATTCTAGAGTAAATCTTATGGACTGATTAAAAAAATGTATAGACCCTCCCAAATTGGTTCAAAAGTCTCCAAATATCTGTAAGATCAAGATTTTTACACATCCTGTGAAGCGTCAATGTTGCTCTAGGGAGCTTGATTCACTGTGATCAAGGACTGAGTCCATCAATAGATTAAAGTCTCCT
This sequence comes from Xyrauchen texanus, assembly GCF_025860055.1. Classification (NCBI taxonomy): domain Eukaryota; kingdom Metazoa; phylum Chordata; class Actinopteri; order Cypriniformes; family Catostomidae; genus Xyrauchen; species Xyrauchen texanus. The sequence continues at coordinate 38,823,922 of NC_068293.1, read as the reverse complement.
GCCAATATTATATCATGAGGGGTGCCAGTGGCTTGCAACATCCCTTCAAGATCTATAAAAAAAGCCCTGATCATCAATGTTAGGTGCAAAAATATTAGCCAAATTAAGACTTTTTCCCTGAATTTCAGCTGAAACAATAATTACTCTTCCTAATTTATCTTTAATCTGTTTGAGACATTTGAATTGTAGATGTTTACTTATCACTGTAATGACTCCCCTGCTCTTACTTGAGCCAGCACTAAAGAAACCATGTCCACCCTATATCTTCCCAAATTTTTTTCATCTTCCTGTGGAGAAAGGTGCATTTCTTGATGAAAAACTATATAATATTTCACACTCTTAAGAAGAGAAATAACCTTCCTTCATTTTATGTGGTGCTCCAACCCATTCACATTCCACGTGTACAGAGAGACAATCCACTCATATTAAAATTTGACATTTTGACATATAAGAAAAAAATAGATTGTGTGTCAAAAACAAGATTATAAAGACCTCATTCCAACATTAGTGCAACAATCAATACCTGAACATCCCCCAGAAAAAAAATAAACAGAAAAAGAAAAATGTGCGCATTAACCCCGTGCACGACAGCTGCAATTGGTGTCCATCCCTCCAAACTCAAACAGTCCATGCACGCCTATTTCTCAAGTCCAGTGTTTCTGTAAAATTTTGCAATACAGAATTACACAGCAAAATAATAAAAAAAACTAGAAAACAAACTCCAGCCAATAGGTGGAATAAGCACAAGGAGCATGTAGATTCATCCATAAAACTGTCCTGAAGGTGTGATACTCTACAAAATATACTCAAGCCAATAGGAGGAACCAGCACATAAAGATTGCGCAGATTCTTCAAACAGTCAAGAGAATGTTCAGTGAGCTGGTCCACTCGGCTACAACGTGAGTGCAACAAGATGACTTACTCACTTCATTGACTTTATGAAGGACATCGCTTGATGTGGCCATGTGAATGTTGTACAACAATCCTTAGCATCTATTCTCAATTTGGCCAGGAATATAAGTGCAATAGCTACCTTTCATTGATGTAAAAGTTTCTTGCATTCCTTGAATCTATCACGTTTCTCTCTTGTTGAATTTGCAAAGTCTGGGAACAAGAAAATGCTGTGGTTCTTCCAAGAAAGCCTTACTTTACTCTTCGCCTTGCGTAACACAAGATCTTTATGTAATCACATGATCTCAGAAATTTGGCCAGAATTGATTAGGGCCTGTCTCCTTCCATGGATCAACGAGCAGGAACCCTGTGAGCTTGCTCAATTTCCAGCTTATGGCCTGCTATGTTGAACAGATTTGGAAGGAGCCAATCCAGGAACTTCACAGTATTCTGTCCGTCTACTCCCTCAGGGTCTCTGACGATACATATCATTTATTCTTCCGGCTACGGTTCTCCATGTCATCCAACTTCTCCCAGACATGCTACAAATCCACCTTGGTCGCTAGCGGATTAGCAGATAATTCCCTCTCCAATGACTCCAGGTAATCAATCTGTTTCTTGACATCCCCCACTCTTGTAACCACAACAGTGAACTTCATCTCCATGGCAGTGATCGATCGACGTATCACAGCAAGATCCTCCAAGTCAGCAATGACCTTCGTCAGCATTGCCGACATGTTCAGCATTTCTCACCGCATTTCCCACACCTCACTGACTAAGTTGACTCCCTGGCTTGCGGCCTGCTCGGGGTGTCAGCTTGAGCATGTAAGTGTATTTGAATATCTCCAGAGGCTGAGGATTTTGAATTCTTTGACATATTGTCCTCCTAGTACAGTTATGGAACAGAGTGTATCGAATCTCACTGGTTTATGTAATTAAAAGTATTAAAACTAGCAAAGTGTGCAGAGCTTGCCGTTCACATGTCTGATCCTCACATGACATCACATGAATCCCTCAAACAGTTCAATTGGCTACTGACCACATAATAATTAGCTTTAAGGAGGTAGAAACCAGTTCCCATGTTCCAAAACATCTTCCAGCACAGGCTGGATTTTCCAGAAGGGCCGTATTAAGTTATGGACATAACATGATGGAAGTAGTTTAGATTTTTAGTACACAATCTGTTTACCAGCATGAAATGAAATATTGGGGTATATCTTTTTAATTAGATCAAGTAGACCAGATGCAGGTCTTATGTAAGCCCCAAGGGTCCCCTAAGATTATGGGCAAACTATAACAGCCACTGATGTAATGAATACTGACTTGTCGTTTGGTGCCAACTCTCACCCGGTTACGGATAAAACTGGGAAGCAATTAGAACAGCAAGTGCGTTCCCATTAATTCTTCTTTTTTAATTACTTCACCACCTTATTCCTTTGGAACTATGAGGCCTTTTTAGGCACACCAGCTCTTCTTTAGCTTATGGCTTCAATTTTTCAGTAAGTTGTGCCAACAAGCAATTGGGTGATTCAATGCCAAATCAGATAGGTCTGTTGCTGCACTGTCTCAGATTTTGATGTGTCTTTTTGCAAGGGAAAAGGGCACATATAGACCTATATGTCTTTCCACTTTTCAAGATTCAAGAACATTGTCAGATGATTGCCTTGAAATAAGCAAAATGTTGCACCATACCCGACTTAAATATTAGTATGTCACATTTATCTCACATGGAATCAAACCAGAGTTCAAACCAAGCAATCAAACCAACCACAATTGCTTGCATTTGGTTCAAGAATCAAGGCTACTTTGGTTAATGGTATGGGTTATGATGGTGCCCCTGGTTCCAGGTAGGCATCTGTGCTGAGAAGAATTGATGCAGAGGGAGCGCAGCTGTATTACGGAATATGATAACATGCCCCTTAAACTCAAACCAACCTATGTAATGAGATTCACAAAGGATGAAAGTGTCAAAGTCACGCTCACAGCTTTGGAAAACTGTGCTCTTCATGCACGCCCACCAGCCTGTCAGTCACACTGTACCACACTCTAAATATACACACAGCATACTGTCTTCTATAATGTGTTAATGCAATTTCCACTTATTTGGCGTGAAAAATCTATTTAAGAACACCTGCTATAGGCAGTTTTTTTAGTGTTCAGGCATTTTGGGGGAAACACTGCTTGCCTGTAATTAAGAATGGTTTGCATGGTTTAAAGTGGAACTTTGGTACTTCTCCAGACCGCTGGCTAAATTATGAGATGATAATGGAATCTTGTTACACTTTCTGGAAGATTTATTTTATAAAAAAAAAAAAAAGATTGGCTATATTTAATCTTTCTATACTGATTCCTGAAATGGACTACTTTTTGTTCTCATGAGGAGAATTTTTATGCTGATGAGTAGAGTAGATATTATTTAATAGTAAATGGGGAATCTCATAAAACATATCAAGAGCATAACTTGGTAATATTTCACCCCAAAATCAAAAGAAAGGAAGAAATTCATAACTATTCAATTTGATTCAATTCACAAAGTAATTCGATTTGATTAATGATTCAATTCTGCATTTTTTTTATAATGCATTTATAGCATTCTTTAAATAATTTCCACTCTTAAGCAAGACAAAGAAAAGCAAAGTACTTATTGTTTATTCCAACAAAAGTAACTTAAATGAAAGAAAACACATTATTAACACGTACTGTACATACAAGCTTCTTGGAATACAATAATAGTACAAGAGTACAATGTGCCAGTAAATTATTTCAGAGCTGAACATATCTAGAAAATATTCTGTATTCCATATTTCACTATAAAATGTATTTTTATTAATTTGCTATTCTTTTCCAGGCCTTGAAATCACAATTTTTAAATTCCCTGATATTTCCAGGTTTTCTATGACTGTGGGGACTGAATCAGTAAACAAATCTGATTCAGTCCCCACATCAGAGTGGTGGTGGCGTAGTGGCTAAAGCACAGGGCTGTCAATCAGAAGGTCGTTGGATCGAACCCCAAGGCCAACACCATTGTGCCCTTGAGCAAGGCACTTAACTCCAGGTTGTTCTGGGGGGATTGTCCCTGTAATAAGTTCTAGTTTGTCATTGGTTTTAGTTCAATGCCTTGTTATCTTGTTTAGAGTTCTGTTTGTTCATTGGCTTATGTTTCCCCATGTCCATGTATTTAAGCCCTCATTTTTGCCATTGTCTCTTGTCTAGTCTAGTATTGATGTTAGATTGTGTAACATAGGTCTAGTGATTTTGTTAGTTTGTGTAACAGGTGTCGTGTCTCTAGTTAGTCCACGTGTTTAGTTCATGCTCACGGGTATAGATAGGGTTTCTTGTATCATCATCGGTCTTGTCGTGTCTCTAGTTACTGTCTAGTTTAGTTCATGCTCAAGGGTATAGATAGGGTTTCTTGTATCATCATCGGTTTGATAATAAATCTGCACTTGGGTCCTACACATCGTCATTGCCATTGTCAGCGACACATCCTTACAATATGTCAAAATGTTAATTTAATCAGTTCATTAGTACAAAATCTTAAATCTGAGAATGTATTGCATCTCACCCAAAAAATTACATCAACTATATCAGAGGTTACAATTAAAAACCAGAATAATTAATGAGGGCATTTTTTGCTTACAAATCCCTGCTAAAAAATCCATTTTAGCCAGCATGCAAATCCCATTCTAGTCTAAACTGGTTAATGCTGGTCTTGCTGGTGGACCAACACAGCCATGCTTTTCACCAGCAAAACCCAGCTGGTGAAATTGGTTGACCAGCATGGTCTTTCAGGTAAAGCTGGTTTAGCCTTGTAGTCACCAGCACTCCTGCATGCCATGCTAAGGGACCAGCAAACAAAACACAACTTAAACTGGTGACCAGTAGTGCTGGATTTTTTAGTAGGGATTTTATATTTCAGGAGTATTTTATGATTTTTAAAGCCATTTTTGCCTCAAGCTCCACTTAATTTGAGACCATGTAGTGGCCATGCAGCGAGTTGGCAGCAGTATCAAAAGGTTAGAGCGTGTTTGACTCGCTACAAGTGCGCTACTGTGAGCTGTCATTTTCTCATGAGATAGTGGCCATCCAGTGGAGATATCAGACAAAAGGTGCTTGAAAGACATGGAAAGCTGCTTAGAAAACATTTCAGTGAGAGTTACGGGTGGAATGGAAAGCAGGCGCAATCCCGTGAAGGGTATAAAATATTGTAAAATATTATATACTGATTTGCTGAATCGTGAATCATTCGATTTTTAACAGTTTAAATCGATTATTGACCAACACTAACGATTCTCGATTCTCTCACACACACACACACAGTATATCTATTTACTCAGTGAAAATATATTTTTAGGACCATTAATAGATAAAAAGATGTATGCAGTATTAATTCTATAATTATTATTTATTATTTTATTTAAATTGTATTGTGGTATCTGTTGTACTGCCTTTATGCTGATGACAATATGAAACAAATTGTATTACAGTACGTTTTACTGTAATAAAGTTTTTTATTATTATTTCACAGTGTTGAAAATCTAACAAGAATCACCATAACTAATGTGAATTATAAAAAACATCAAAAGTAAATTGAGGGTGCTTAATTGTAATGTAGTTGTCATGGAAATGCTCTTATAATGGAAGAAATCTGTATGGTCCTAAAATAGGCTTCATTCTTATTTATTTTAATTTTAAGGTGAAATGTGACCTGGACATGTTTTTTTTATTCAATCAAATATAAAAGCTGCTGATATGCTACTAGGCTGATGGCTATTGATTGCTAACTACCCCTGATTCACAAATTGCAGGTCTACATGAGTGGGAACCCTGTTGTATTTGTAATCAAACAGACAGATGAACACTGGCTGTAAATATAGCAATTAACAGACCTATACTGACTCCATGGGTGAGTGATTAAACAACAACAATAACAGCTGTTACAAACAAACAAACAATTAAATATTTCATGTCAGACACACTTGAACACTGGTCACCGGTCCACCTGGAAGCAAGGTCTGCAAGGCTTGTGGCATCAAATATTTCAAAGAAACTCTTTTTGTCTGAAGCACTTAGATGTAAGCTACTAGATATCCATAAGCTGACCTGTATATTCTGCTTTTCTGAGTTATATCTGTGAAATAATTAGTACTAATTATTATTATTATTATTATTAAGCAACAATTATTGTAGAACAATGTGACTGATACTGTAATCTCTGGACACTATTGCATTTACATTTTACATTTATGCATTTGGCAGACGCTTTTATCCAAAGCGACTTACAGAGCCCTTATTACAGGGACAATCCCCCCGGAGCAACCTGGAGTTAAGTGCCTTGCTCAAAGACACAATGGTGGTGGCTGTGGGGATCGAACCATTGACCTTCTGATTGCTATTGGACCAATCTTTGAGCAGATGATGGAGGACATTGTTAGTGGTTGATGAAATCCCATCCTATGTTATATATGGGTCTGTTCCAAAACCTAATGAACTACCTAAATAGGCAGTATTTTAAGGCCTCATAGAAGCACTTCCTGACACAATGGTTCCAAAAGGTAGGTACCTTGTTTTGGCCAAATTCTAAGACAGCATTACATGTATCTTTAGTGGAGAATATAATCCATGCAGGACAACCGATTAAGCTGTCAAAATTAATGGTTTAACACATGGGATTTATTAAAAATGTTAAACAAGTTTTTGTTTTCGGGGTTAACGCATTTATCAATTTTCACATTTGATTCTGACATTTCATTCAGCTCCATTTGAGTCCTGAACGCTGGTTGGAATAGGGTGGAACCTTTGCGATGTGCCCAGGTTTTTACACTGACACACCACAAACACACACATGTTGTTACGTGTCAATGATCAAGCAATGGAAAAAGGACCTGTTTTTGTAGAAAACAAACCCAGATGGGACCTGTGAAAAGCTGCATTCTCATGACTAGCTGAAGTGAAACATCAGTGTTTTCCATTCTTAACAGACAATTCGGATGAAATCATTATGTGTCAGTCTGAGTTCAGAGCAAAACAAGACATTCTCAGGAACCAGTGCTTTTCATGTTGAGTTCTAAACACAAATCATGTACACCGGCAGCCAACATTTTGGAATAATGTACAGATTTTGCTGTTTCAAAAAGAAATTGGTTCTGTAATTCACCAAAGTGGCATTCAACTGATCACAATGTATAGTCAGGATATTACTGATGTAAAAAAAACAGCACCATCATTATTTAAAAAAGTCATTTTTGATCAAATCTAGACAGGTCCCATTTCCAGCAGCCATCACTCCAACACCTTATACATTATCATGTTAAATTGCAAATTTTGTACTTGCCATTATATCAAACACAGTTGAAAGCTATTTGGTTTGTTAAATGAAGCTTAACATTGTCTTTGTGTTTGTCTTTGAATTGTCACAGTATGCACTAGACTGGCATGTCTTAAGGTAAATATTAGGTTGAAAATAGCTCAAAAAGAAACAGCTTTCTCTAGAAACACATCAGTCAATCATTGTTTTGAGGAATGAAGGCTATACAATGCTTGAAATGGCCAAAAAACTGAAGAATTTATACAGAGGTGTACACTACAGTCTTCAAAGACAAAGGACAACTGGCTCTAACAAGGACAGAAAGAGATGTGGAAGGCCAGATGTACAACTAAACAAGAGGATAAGCACATCGGAGTCCCTAGTTTAAGAAATAGATGCCTCACATGTCCTCAGCTGACAGCTTCATTGAATTCTACCCACTCAACACCAGTTTCATGTACAACAGTAAAGAGAAGACTCAGGGGTGCAGGCCTTATGGGAAGAATTGCAAAGAAAAAGCCACTTTTGAAACAAAAGTAAAGGTTAAAGTGGGAAAGAAACACAGACATTGGACAACAGATAGATCTTAAACCCATTGAGATTTTGTAGGATCAGCTAGACTGTAAAGTGCGTGAGAAGTGCCTGAAAAGACATCTATGGCAAGTGAAGTATCTGAGTATCTGGACAAACTGACATCTAGAATGCCAAGGATCTGCAAAGCTGTGATTGCTGCACATGGAGGATTTTATGATGAGAACTCTGAAGTAGTTTAAGAAGTTCTGAATGTGTTTTTTCAAATTGTAATAGTAATTTTTCACATTATTAAAGTCCTGACTGTACATTGTGAACAGTTGAATGCCACTTTGGTGAATAAAAGTACCAATTTCTTTCCATAAGAGCAAAATCTGTCAATTATTCCAAACTTTTGGACTCCAGTGTGAATGCGACTTGATTAATATTAAGGATTTAAGAGACTTAATGCCAAAGGTTTAAGAGACGTATTGCCAATAGCAATGAAAACTCAACCTACAGGGAAAAGTTCTTTAATTTATTCAACCTTCCATTTCTGTCTAATGTTATTTGAATGAGTGCAATTTTAGTGCATTTTTATCTTCATAGTATGGAATACTTTGTTTGGAAAATGTTAATAAAACATTGTTACATGTTGGTTTCTTTTCTAAGAAGGAACTAAATGCATTTTGACAGAAATAGAAGTATACAATGAGTACAATTTAAGCACTTTCAAAATATGTGATTAATTGTGACTAACTAAATTATGCAATTAATAGTGATTCAATATTTTCATAGACTAACAGAACTAGTAAACTAGCAATATTAAGTGATAACTTATGAATAAGTCATTACCAAAAGACATCAAGAAATAGTTCAATCAGATTAAAAATGACTGTTTTACCCAATGTTTTTATGTGCTGTGTTATGCTTATTACAGTTTTGCATTGTTAGCATAGCAAAATGCTAACATTAAACTCTTATGAGTCACCTTTTCTGTGTGGTTCAAGTAAGGAGACCTATTTGTGGGATGTACAGAGCTGCTGCCAATTTAGAGCGTTCAAAATTATGAGGCTGCCTTAGGCCACATCCACAAACGTCATTGTTTCTAGTGGTATAGTTTATTCATCTCAGTGACTCGAGTCTTTTGCATATGTTAACCAAAAAGATTTGTTCAGATTCATTCACTGATTCGTTCATTGACCATTTCTGCAAATGACGTCTTTGAGCCAGTAGAAAGTGCCAAATAACCATATTTTATGTGTGAATTGCATGGAATCAAAAGCAAAATAGTAATTCACAACAGAAACTAAGCATTTCCCCACAAATGACAACAAAGCATATTGATCATTTTGTGCTCTTGTACAACTTTGTATCAAGCTATACAAAAAAAGACCACAATACTAACCTAAAAAATGATTATGAGTTTCAATAACATCCATATGCCATTGTAATGTGTAGTCATTACTCACTTTAATTCATAATTCATCTGGCCCCTTTTATTGTTAAAAGAGATTGACGAACTGAACGAATGACATGCCTCCTCACGTTCAGCCGAACAGCAGATCGTCATTCACGAAAGAGATGACTGATTCATTCAATTCGTTCAGGAACGACATGACCAGTGAAGGGTGTATTCATTCAGTGGGTCAAACCAATGATATGCTCCTTCACAGCCCACACTTGAATGCTACTGGCTCACTGTAGTGTGGAGGAGGGCGGGGCCGGGCCGGAATGATGCACACCCGGATCCCAATCAGCCTGATGAGGCCAGCGAGGGATAAAGGCGACCAGAGACGGCAGTTCAAGAGAGAGAGAGAACTACAGGCAGCTGCCCACACAATTTTTTTGTGTTTTTGTTTAAGTTTATCATTAAAATGTATTTATATTTCAAGCCGATTCTCGCCTCCTCCTTTCCCTTATAACCACTTTACATTGGTGCCACAACCCAGGAGGGGGGAGGAATACGAGGACCACGCGACGGAGCATCAGAGAACCGGGGAGTGAGTTTCTTTTTTCTCTCTCTCCTCTCTCTCTCTCACTGTCCCGTGTTGCCCTTAACCTCACCTGTTTTTTTTTTGTGTTGTTTTTCACCTCATGTCTCCTCCCAGGTCAGAGAAGGCAGGGATGACCCGGAGAGGAGGGGGAAGATGTACGTCATGCCGGGGGATGGTGGAGTGGAGGAGGAAGGGGCCGGGCCGGAATGATGCACGCCCGGACCCCAATCAGCCTGATGAGGGATTAAGGCGACTGGAGACGGCAGTTCGGTGAGAGAGAGAACTACAGGCAGCTGCCCTGTATATGTTTATGTTTGTGTGTTTTTATTTAAGTTTATCATTGAACTTTATTTATATTGTCAAGCCGGTTCTCTCCTCCTCCTTTCCCTTATAACCCCTTTACACGTACGTTAAAGTCAGTATTTACAGGCATGAAAAGCCACCAAAGCAGTCTCACATTTCAAACTAGACCTCATTGGCTTAGAAAGGGAGAGACGTCACTGAATGAGAAATATTATTCAGTGTATGGAAGTGAATGAGAACAATTTGTTCCCTAAAAAGATTAGTTAAAAAACACAAATTCGCTCAAGAACAAAACATCAGTAATTGTTTCCAAAGTATGCGATATTAGAGAGCATTTTCTAAAGTTGGTGGAGGAAAGCGCAGTTCCAGCGTGGATGCGTTTTCAACCTAAAATGGATTTGTGTGGATGTGGCCTTAAAAGATAGCTGCCTATGCAATAGACAGCAAGGCAGCTCACTAGATTTTGGAACAGATCCTTGTGAACTAAATCATTTCTGTAAAATGCCATAATAGAATATTTCTGGCCGTGATAACACAGCGAAGCAGATTTAAAAATAGAGTCGGGATGACTCTGAGCTTTACTTTTTGAAAGCAGTTTGAGAACAAGTTGTATAACAACAGATGCTGCATCTGTAAAGCAGGAAGCACTTAAACCCACACTCTACTTTTTTAGGATCTCACATCACTGTAATCCCTCAAAAATAACCCTGCATGGGGCTTTGAAAGAGGGTGCACAAGAAGATAAAACGAAAAGTGTTAATCAGAAGATGCCACAGATAAAAGGGGAAGCAACAAACTGATGGATGTTAAGGAGAGATGCTGGCCTACACAATGTATAATTGATGTGCATGCTATCTTTAGCAACAAGGAAGCAAAGAACAACATCAAGAGAAGAGAACTTGATTGCATGTGGCAGATACAAGTGTGCAGTTTGAAGACACAAAAGTATGTTAAAAAGACACACATTTTAAAATCAGTGCCTCAGAATGGAGTGAATGCAAAATATTGGGTTTGTAACACAGTTAAAGGATGGGCAAGGAGGAGGCGAGAACCGGCTTGTCAACATAAATAATATTTAATGAAAACTTAAACCAAAAGCACACAAACATAAACACACATGACGGACATGCCCGTAATTCTCTCTCTCTCTAACCATCGTCACCGGCCGCCTTTATCCCTCGCACGCCTCATCAGGCCGATTGGGGACCGGGCGCGCGATATTCCGACCCGGCCCCACCCCCCTCCGCTCCACAGGGTTCTCCACAGAAAAAAAAAAACCCAGAGAGATGGCTTGCCTCTTCATTTCAGAAGTCCTCCACACGCAACTGGCTTACAGTTTATCAAAGGCATCTTTCCATGTGAAAGAGATTAAGGACCTTGGTATTCATCTGTTCCTCAGCGGACCCAGATTAGCCCCTCCCTCTCTATTTACTTTCTCTTCTGGCCCTATTTGCCCCTGTGGATTTGTAGAAAACTGCTCAATAAAGTAAGGAATCAGATTTTCTTTTTATTCATTCCCTGTCCTTTTCATTCTCACTGAAACATGTGTGTCTAGACGAAAAAAGGCAGTACATTTCTGACAGATAGCAAGAATGAGTCCTCCCAAACCACCCAACAGGCACCGCAGTCACAGCCCTTGGGAATTAAATCAGCAGATCAATTCACATTCTGTCCCCTTCCACCCAAGAGTAATTACAGATTCTGACACACACAATAACATCCATCCCACAGAAGCTGTCCAGCATGGCCAGAAATTGCAGGCCTCTTCTCAGCCTCCAAAACACCAAAGGAATTTTTTACGAACAAATGCGTGAATTAAGATTGCAGAAGGAAGATGATATTTGTTATGTGGATATTGACAAAATGCTGAGGCTTGTCTGAATAATCCTATAACAGTGTGATACGCTTGAATAAATTGCCAAATTGCCTTTTAGATTAACTATAGGAAATATGTCCAAGAATACTTATAGTGATTTATACTTGTGCCGTGTGAAAATCGGCAAAGTATTAAACAATGACAGACAATAAGAGGCTAAAGAAGGGGGCGCTGAGGATTCAGCCATCATTTTGATATTCACGGATTTGTTAATGTAACAAGACAATCTAAACAACATGTCAGGTGCATAAAAAGTACATTGGGTCTATGGGTACACAATTAAAAATTGCCTTTATAATTTGGTTAAAATCAAAAGGTGAATATTGTGGCTTTTAGCTCATATCTGTTAGCTTTGATGCCATCTTTATGTTAGTATATTTTTAAAAGTTAACAAAGGTCACATTTAACAGGTATACACGGTCAAAATGAATGGTCTTTCTCTTCTGAATAAATAGCCAAACTTTTCAGCCAACACCTTAAACACAGAACAAAATGTGCATTTTTCTGCCTTGGATGCATTGCAAGAGATACAAAGAATGCAAGCTGCTCTCCAAAGGCAATTTATGCATTATACAGTCATCTATTGAACTGTGTGTTGCAAGGAGCATGTAAAGATGCAATATGCAAATTATACATAATCAAACTGTACCAGAGTTTACAAGGACCAGTATGTACCTCTGCTCATGTTTTCAGGTGGACTCTGGTGCAGTTTGCTAGTTAGCAGCTGAGTTCTGAAAACGTTCACACTTTCACCCTAAAGGCTTTTTGACATGATTTGCATCAGGGCTCATCCGCTCATTGGCAACAGCGAGCACTACTTTGATAAAGCACTTTGCTTTATTTTAACCCTGCATGCCTTTCTTTTTTGTACAAGTTTCTCTCATAGCGCTCATGAATGTGCAATGGACGTCAAGATTTTCATTGAAACATTACTGAAATTTCAAAAATGTGTTACCATTGGACTACTTTTCATTTTAAACAGCCTTTGCATTGAGAAGATGTGAATTTTTTCAACCATTTGTAATACACACAAGGAAGAAAGTCATACCATTTTGGGTAAACTGTCTTGTGATAGGGTGGAGGGCAGGGCCGGGTCATGATTCTACACACCCGGTCCCTTATCAGGCTAATCAAGCCTCCGAGAGGGATACAGGCCGACTGCGGACGGTGGTGCAACAGAGAGAGCGTTTACGGGCAGCTTCCCCGTGTGTTTGCTGTCTTTTTATTTAATTAAATGTAATTTATATTGTCAAGCCGGTTCTCGCCTCCTTCTTTCCATTAATACCTTTACACTGGTGCTGAAAACCGTGCAGGAGGAGGAATAAGGTGTAGTGCAGTTCTCGCCACTACCATCCACCCCAACGCAGCAGCCGCGGCCATCTGGAAGCGGAGGAATGGCCGTCAACTGCGAGGGGAGAAGGGGCTCCTAGCCGACCACCTGGAGCGGTCATGGCCGCTGCCAGGGCCGGGGGGAGACCCCTACCAGCCACTAAACGCAGCGGGGTCAAGAGAGAACTGCCGACCGCGAGCAGGGAGGGGCTCCCGACTGACAGCCTGGAACAGGAGAACCACTGCCAGGGGTGGGGGAGACCCCTTCTGATCCCCGAGAACACGGAGGGGCGTTCCATCCGCTAGGGGCCGGAGGACTGCCTCCGATCCGCCCGGGAGGTGCAGCTGTCATCCATTAGAGGGTGGAGGAGTGGCAGAGGACCAAGCTACGGCATATCGGAGAACCGGTGAGTAAGTGTTTTTTTTCTATCTCGCTCTCCTCTCTCTCTCTCCCACTGCCGCTCCGCGTTGGCCTTTTCGCTCTATTTTAAATTTGACAGTGTTTTTTGTTTGGGGTACTACACTGTTACAGGAAGTACCCCCTATTTTAATCATTATTAATGAGAGATCGAGGTCGTGATTCTACACACCCGGTCCCTTATCAGGCTAATCAAGCCTCCGAGAGGGATAAAGGCCGACTGCGGATGGTGGTGCTCAAAGAGAGAGAGAGCGTTTACGGGCAGCTGCCCCATGTGTGTTAATGTGTGTGTCTTTTTATTTAATTAAATGTAATTTATATTGTCAAGCTGGTTCTTGGCTCCTCCTTTACATATCCATTTATGCATTTGACATATCCATTTAAAAGACAACTGTATACTCAACAATTTAGATTCTTGAGAAAGCTTATTATAACAGAAACCAGAGGATAAAACCAGAGGATAAATCGCATCAAGGGGGTACATTATTTCACAAAGCATTGCAGTACCCCAAAAAAGGAAAGCAATGGTATTTCTCTAGCATTACTGCCATTAGCATGGTTCTCTGTGTATGACGGGCACAGGAGAATTACCTCTGCCTCCTACATCTGGCAGTGTGGGTGGCTGAGAGTCACACTCAAGGATACTTGTGGCATTTTCATGCCTCTCCTCTTGCCTTTAGTGAAGTTTATTCTTTCCTGTGCTGCTCTTATTGAGACAAACAGAAAAACTCTGCACAGAGATTACAATCAAAGGACAAACAGGAATATAAATGGACTGTGATTAAAAGAACGCACAGTATTTGAGGATATACATTATTTATTAGTCTATCTGACAAAATAAGAGTCAATTGCTACATGTAGGTGGTTGCTAATGGTTGCTTAATGGCCCAACCCCCAAGTCCCTATGATATTCTGATGACTAGATATGGGTTGGGTTCATGTGTGGCAATAGGGGTGTGCTGCTAAGTAATTCAGCTAAGCCCTGAATGTTTGAAGCAAAGCCCCAAATGTTTTATCATCTTGTACGGATGTAAAAAATGCAATTATTGTATATATAAATGATACCGCTCTTTCTATACTGTCGGTAACACCAAGTACCAACTCAGTTTGTTACCCTCTGCAGGCAGAACGCGTATGTGCGCGCATATATGAAGAGCGCTCTCGACATGCGACTGTGTGTGTGAACTGTCTAAATGCTTGTATTGGTGAGATGTTGCAAACTGTGTTGAATTTGTCCATCCAGATGCAACTCAGTGCCATGAACCTCACAAATTTGGGCATATAGACAGCCTGCTAACATCTAAACTAATTTAAAAACACACAACGAATCAATGGCATCAATCAATATCAATCAATTAACGGAATCAATATTATTTGGTTCTAAATATACAGTAAATTGCATAGGGCTGCTGTGCTGGCTGTCAAGGTTGGCAACTGTGTCCTTTCAAATATAACATTAGTTAATTATCTTGTTTGTGTTCTTGATTATAGATTAAGTGGTATATGTATGGCCATGAAAGTTCTAGTCAAGGTTAATGCCAGAACCACATTTCTTGCTAGAAATGTTGGATTTCTAGGTATAGAATGTTTAAGATTACTAGCATCATGTTTAGTGCAATGTCATTTTGATTACACTTGTATTTCCTGAATGTCCCGATGTGGATGGGAAGGTTGCAAGCAACTCAAAATAGATTAATTAGATTCGTTTTAGGGATTCGGCATCTCACTCTCATGGATGAAACTCATTTTCGACATCTTGTTTAGTTGCCAATTGAATGTAGAGCAGTTCATCCTTAACTTAATATGGTACGTAGAATAATCAACAAAAGAGCTCCAGTCTATTTTAGAACTTGAAAATGACACCTCACAGACTTCACATATAAACTTTTATTATAATGGGTAAGGATGGCCCCATTCATATCCACAGAGGTCTACTGTAGGTCAAGCCCCTATAATCCTAGAACCGCCCAGCTAGGGTCCCTTTTTCAATGCAAGTGTTTTAAAATGTTTGTCGTGTTTTATCTTGTTCCATTATCTTTCATCATTGCTTCAGTATTTTTTTAAAGTAGGTTGAACACATTGTATACAGTATTAGGTAATTAGTAAGCTAGAATTCCATTCTTAACAATATTATGTTCTCTATTGTGTATTGACGCCCTAACTCTATCCTACACACACTTACCACTCGCCACTGTTTTTCTTTGTCATAGTAAGGGCGAAGTAGGATGGCAGGCACAGTGACTCAGAGCTGTATAGAGAGCTGTGTGGACACTAGCATGCCAGCACCTCCAAGTGGGCTCAGCCTCCGTCATATTTGCAGATTAATTATGCCTTCAAGATGAGCAAATACTGTAGGCAAGTCATTAGCTTTCAATGCCATTGCCAACATCCTTATACGGTACATTATGCCAGCATTGGCTGACATTCGAGCAGATGTAAGTCTATGCATAGATAGAAAACAAGGTTGGATATGTGATTGCTAACATGATACTTAATCAAAGGACGATATACTGCTGGGAGGAAAAAGTAAATGCAAAAGGTGTATAACTTGTACTTTCTGCAGTTTCAACAGACTCCACTGGGCCAAAGGAATAACTGTCCAAATAATCATCATTTACTTACCATTATGATGTCCCAACCCCATCTGCTGTTATTTTTTCTGTGGAACACTAAAGGAGAATTTTTTAAGAAACTTCATGCATCAATTGCATTTAATGTCAGTTCACAGCAACCCCCGTTGTCAAGTTCCATAAAGGACAGAAAACACAATAAAAGCATGATAAGATGATCAGAACTCATGTGCAAAGACTTCTGAAACCATACGATTTCTTTGTTTGTGGAAAAGACTTATCATCCCCTCCACTGAATGAAGTCTCATTTGCCTCCATGTTCAAATGAAAAAAAATCACACTGCACCAGATTTGACATCAATGATGCCAAACGCCATTGTTTCTCATATACGAACCGAACATGACACAACATTTCATGTTCCAATGGTTTGAGCTGCAAATAAGAGAACATGTCCTTACAGTAGTTCATCAGTTTACTAATCAACTGACTGGCTCATTGTCTGAATTCAGAATTCTAAATATCTGCCAATATCCTTTACTTAGATCCATTATGTAACAGTTTAATTTAAAATGGGCAAATATGCAATGAATAATCACTTTTATTAAATAAGGGAGCACAACGAGTACACTTGCCAAAAGGACAGTCAGGAAATGTCTTCATCTGTAACGCATCTGCTCACTAAAACACCATTCGACGTTGGCCATTCCTCCAGGATTTCTTTCAGAGGCAATTTGAAGCAAGAGACTATGAACTATGGCCATGGCACACTGACATATTGATTAGTACATTTTAAGTACTCCTGCTATATTATTGAGCCTGCGTAGTTCTCTCAGAGCAGGATTAAAAAGTGGCAAAGACACTACGGCCATGTCCACGCGAGCAGTTTCGGTTGAAAACGCATTGAATTTTCTACGATTTACGCATTTCATCCACATCAATTCTTTGGTAGAAAATGCTTTAAATGTTTTTCAAAAATGTATTAAGACAAATTGGATACATATTACATTTCTGTGAACTTGGTACGTGTTTTAAAGGGATAGTTCACACAAAATTTTTAATTATCCAATAATTTACTCACTCTCATGCCATCACTCATGTGTATGACTTTTTTTTATATGTAGAACACAAATGGATGTTTTTGAAGAATATCTCAGCACTGTTTGGTCCATACAATACAAGTGAATGGTGACCACAATTCAGTAGGTCTGAAAATGACAATGGCAGCATGAAAATAATCCATCTGACTTCACTGGTTAAATCCATGTCTTCTAAAATGGTATGATAGGTGAGGGTATGAAATACATCAATAATGAATTCCCTTTTAACTATAAATCTTCACCTTTGTCCAGCTCCGACCACAATGTGAAAGTGAAAGTCTAGAGTACCTACAGAGTGGAAATATTCCTCTAAAAACCTTCATTTATGTTCTGAAGAAGAAAGTCAGTCATACACATCTGGGATGGAACGAGGGAGAGTATATTATGAGATATTTTTAATTTTTTGGGTGAACAATCCCTTTAAACTAGATTTTTAAAAGCTTTCTAATTTGTATCACCTCGACAACCTTATTAGTTAATGACCCATTTGTGGATTTGTGTTTATTTACTATCCTTTTGGAGGCCATAATGGACCCATGATGGGTTGATGGACCCATTAGTCCCATAATGTACTGATGATAGCTCTGGATGTACCCAGAATCCCAATTTATTTTAAATTGAAATCTTATGGAGGAACCAGACTACATTGGACGACTACAAATTAAGAAATTGGCACTGATTGGTAGCTGTCCATGATTTTACAAAGATGTGCCATAAATGTACTCTGCCATAGCACACCTTTTCCATTACCATGTCCAAATAATCAGTCTGTCAAGATGGATAAGCACACTTATATGATGTGGGTAATCCACAATTGAATGCTGAGATTAATCTTCACCCTCAATTTCCAGGAAATATCTTCTGGGAAAGATTTGGAATCCCAATGTCTGTGGCTAACAATTCTACATTAATTTATGCATCTGTCCCATGGCAAGCCTGATGTTAACAGATTAATTTGCCTTGATAATCAAAATGAGAATCAAATGCAGCAAAGTTGGCTGCATGTCTTGCCGCATGCAAACGCTTGCAAATAGTGCTGACAAATTTAAAGGAATAGTTAATCTAAAACTGAAAATTCTGCCATTTACTCACCCTCGCATTGTTCCAAACCCATGTCACCTACTTTCTCCAATGGGACACAAAATAAATATTTATTGTATAACAGAAAGTGCAAGCTTCTCTTTTCTACACAATGAAAGTGACCACTGCTGTCAAGCTAAATTCAAGGCAATAGTTTCAGTGAAAAAAATATTCTACTTCATCCTATTGCTCACAAAAAGCTATCACGTGACTTTGAATATAATGCACAAGTTGTATGGACAAATTCTATGATGTGTTGAAATTTTTTTTGGAGCTTGACGACCCCTTGTCCCAATCCACGTTTACTGTATGCAAGAGTGCAGCTCAGATGTTCTGCTAAACTTCTTGTTTGGTGTTAATTAAAGGGATATTTCAACAAAAAATGAAAATTCTCTCATAATTTACTCAGCTCTGTAGACCCATTCAATGTGTAATGAGGAGGAGGGCGTGGCCGGGCTGAGCGTGCACACCTGGCGCTGAGTTGCCCAATCATCATGAGAGAGAGATAAGGAGGAGCCGGGGATATCAGAGAGAGAGAAAGAGAGAGACGGACGCACGCACACACACATAAACATACACATACACAAGACTGCTGCGTGCGTGCGTGCTTGTGTATGTGTGTGTGTGTGTGTGCATTTGGTTATGATGAAAAGCACTTTTATGTTGTGTTTTGTTGAATTAAATGTCCATGATTGCTGTTCAACCCAGTCCTAGCTTCCTCCATCCCACACAACCACGAACAGTGTTACATTGGCGCCGAAACCCGGGAAGGAAGAAGGATGCGCTGTCATGGATTCCTTACCGCTGCTGTCCACCTGGTGGCGGAGGATCCTCCTGCAGTCCGCCAGGAGACAGAGTAGGCCGCTGCCTCTAGGGTCGTTGCTGAAGATTTCTTAATGCCTTCTGATCCTCCATATAAGCTTGGAGAAGCTCCTGGAAGCGATGCTCCATGGCCAGGAGGGCTTGATGTTGCATCTTTTGCATGTCTGCAAAGGCTCGGATGACTTTGCCCAGTGGTGAGGATTCCCTAGCGGCAGCTCTTCCTCCAAAGATCCCGAATTTCAGCACCAGTACACCCTCACGGCCTGGCCATAATCTCTTCCTCGTCACAAAATGCAAGTGATTGGTGACTAGAACTCCAAAAACACATAAAGACAACATTAAAATCACCCCTACAACTCTTCTGAAGCAATATGACAGTTGTGGATGACAAAAAGACAAATAATTTTGTCCATTTTACCTATAACTGTACACTTTCACTTCCACATTCTTCTTCTAGTACAAATATGTTTTATACTATTATAATCATATCATATAGTTTCAGAAGACATAGATTAAACCACTGTATGGATTACTTTTATGCTTCCTTTATGTGCTTTTTTGAGTTTTTGAGATCTGGTCACAATTCACTTGAATTGTATGGACCTACAGAGCTGAGATATTCTTCTAAAAAAATCTTCATTTGTGTTCTGTAGAAGAAAGAAAGTCATAAACATCTGGAATGGCATGAGAGTGAGTAAATGATAAGAGAATTCTCATTTTTGTGTGAACTATCCCTTTAAGTGCAGTTGATTTTGATGGTTCCTGGCCCTAAGGTAGGAAATGACTGAAGTTGCTTCTCAATAATGTGTTGATAAGGTGACTCTTTGCACATCCTCACCCCCCTCCAGCAGCTATGACAGACGTGCTCATGTATCTTCCGTTGTGATGGATTGCCCAGGTCTGCCTCTCAATTATTCAGAGCAGGGAACTCTTGTGGGATGCAGCACAGCACAAACACATCCCTCACAGGCAAAGGACATGACTTCTGCATTGTGCCTTCTAGAAAGGGGGAAGGGACTTTCATAACCTCTAAAATACATCTGTATCTGCAATGGAAAAAATGAGGATAGTGGTTTCTTGTCTGTGTTATGTGCCAAGTCATTTAATTGATCAAATTTGGGCAGGCCCAGGCTGCATCTGCAGATTTTTTTCACATTTTCTGCTACATTTTCGAGGGAAAATCTGGGGAATTCTGCACAAGGGATTTTAACATTCTATAAATATTCTAAATGGAGCTGAGTCTCAAATCAGTCAAAATATTTAATAATAAAAAAAATAAAAATAAAAATAAAAAACATGCAAGTGCTGGGGAATGTGTAGAACTTTTGTAAATTAAAGATGTTGAAATTCAGAGTTTTCTGCAGGCGCAGATTCCATCTGGCCCTACCATTGAGATACAAGAGAAATTAGTAATAATTCTAGGATGGTACATTTTTTTTTTTAACTGTATGCATTTCCCATAATGCCAAAGGGATTATCATTGTATGTAAAATTTATATATTTTAAAATGCAATTAAAAAATAGTCAGCTTTTAAGAATTCACTAGCATATTACTATATGTCCTAAAAGCCCTGAAAGCTAACAGACATGTACTGAAAGCCATAAACTCAAATTCAGATTTTCATTTTACCATGTTTACATCCATTCTGAAGAATTCTTCTGATTTTTTTGTGGCAGAAAATCTGAAAAAAGTCTGCAGTGTCTGCAGAGTATGCACCAAGTATATGTGGTGCATACTCACATCACTTAATGGGTAAAGTGTTATTTTGCGTCATTGACATCTGGGTATGCCATTTTTGCAAGCATCACATCCTGGTGTGATTATGGATTGCTGAGCTCTTTTAGGCATGAGCTCCAGTGAAGACGACCTCATTTCTCCTCGGAATCTCAATAGAGAATTCAGACCATGTTGTTCCACAACAGTGACATAAGAGTGCTCACGTAGACAACATTGATTGATTATCTAACGACAGTCAGTCAAAGGTCCTCAAAACTTCCTAGTCGGTCTTTTGGGTAAAGCTGATGCACAGTAAAATGGAAGGAAAAAACTGAAGGCATAAGCAGCTAAAGAGGGAGAGAGAGAGAGAGAGAGAGAGAGAGAGAGAGAGAGAGAGTAATAATACAATTTCAGAACACTCTCTTCATCCCATTGATATGCTGGCATGAGGGTTATCCAATAACAAAATACTGCCTACTTTGGAGGAAAAACAATCATATCATAATGCAATTCAATCTTCTTACAGAGGCATAGAACAAAGAAATTACATCCTCAAGGACTGATTAGAGAGCATATTAAATAACAGATAAAGAATGTAGAAAACTGTAGATTTTTCTTATTTTTAGATTAACTTTTTGCAACACCAGAATACGTTTTTATGTAAATTGAACAGTACAGGATGTGGTTTATGTGTGTGTTTTTTTTTATAGCTAAATCACAAGAGTTGCCAACAGCTACTTGGCTTTTCATTTAGCTAGAGATGCCTTTGTATATATATATATATATATATATATATATATATATATATTTTATATTTAACATTCACAAGTTTTCTTATCACCATAAAGAAAATATGAGCCGTCTATTCACGTTTAATATGCAACAATGACAAAATGCCTAAAAATTAATTTCATGTTGTTAAATACACTGAACATCAATTGTATGCCCTCCAAAAGAAACACAACAATTATGGCAGTTCAGACTGATGCTCATGCAAGAGACAGAAACAGAATAAAGATATGAGGATTTACATAATGTTTATATAACTACGTGGAGCATTAACATTCTCTCTAATGGAAACAGCATTGACTGTGTACTTAATTGTAACTGTCTGCAGGGTACTGACAGAAATGATAAGCGCCATTAGCATATGATCTCTCATTATGCTCAGAGGTCATTTCAATCAATAGCTTGTTCTGTGGCCCTGTTTTAACAACACAATGACAATAAAGAGTGAGTGATAAATGGGTTGAAGAGAAAAAGAAAGAGAGAGACAGAGAGAGAGAGAGAGAGAGAGAGGGGAATATTGGCTAATATAATCTCTATTCATATAAATGTGAATCACATGACAGCTATCAAGAACATGTCTAGCTCATATTCCCCCCATGGGGTCTATATCCCTGAACCCTATTCTCAAGCTATTTTCGATGTGTTCTTAAATGGTGTAAAAAAGTACTTTCTTGGCTTTTGATATTGGAATGTGGGAAACACATTCAGCAGCTCCCATGCGAATGCATAATGAATTCCCTTAATGATTCCTGTTTAAGTGACAAATAAGCTGAAAGACATGTGCCTCAAGTGCTGTTTTACACTATTTTACACTGTCAGCATTCCTGTGTCATTTCAGGAAATACAGCCCCAGAGATTCCAAAATGCAGCTAAAGCTAAATACAAAATTAAAAAATAAAAAACATCATGCTGTGAATATATGAGGACATTTCCTTCCCATAATGCAGTATATTGGTGATGATCATGCTTGCAAAGATTATAAAGCCTCTAATTACACAAGGAATGAAATATGTTGGGTTTAAACCCAGCCAAGCTGGAATAAGAATCCAATATAGGTCTAGAGAGCCGCTTACCACCCCAGAGGGAGAGAGGGTAGCGGTTAACAGCGTAGATTGCATGGATGTAGCTGTGCAGACAGATTTCAATAAAGCTAACAGGAATTCCTTGCAGAGGTTTTTCAAATTAATAGCCCAGTTGAAGCGTCAGGGCAAACATTCTAGTGGAGCTGTCGGATTGTGGCTGCAGCTTCTGAATAATGAATGGTCCGGGTCGCACAGTGGAGGTGCAGAAATCGTTTGGACAAGGAAGCTCTGATAGGCCTCCGTGTTTTGCTCAGTTGTAACCTTGACAAACTGCTACCGCACTAGACAGGTGCAAGTCGCAGCCCAGATGGGATTCCAGCAAAGAAAACATTTAAATGTCATGAAGAGAGTCAGAGGACTCTATTCACAATATTCATAGGGGGTATTTACATTTGGTCACTTCATGCCTTTGATCGGATCCCTAGCTGATTAAATAAGCACATTCCATTTACACTTGGCCACATCACCATGTCTCTCCGATCTTCAATTCCTGCGAATAAAAGACAATTCACTTCTGCGATTGTGGTAATGCCGGGCAGTGAATTTAAAAGGTGTGATTTATTCTTTGATTTCAAGCGACTTTGCCCAGTGCGCTTGCATCTGTGTGTGCATTTTTCCCATCTGGCCTTGTCGTAGGTAATATATGTCCATCTGCTTCAGCCGTACTTATTGTCAGTGTTTAGTTTCAACTTCGTCAAGTATAATCTGTATAAATAAATAAAGAAAAAAAATCTGTCTCTCCTACAATGTGCATCCGTTTCTTAATTTGTTATTATTTATTACGCTACGCAAATACTCGGTAGCAGCTGTTATGTTTCAATTTTTCCTCATGCTGATGTAGCGCTGTTTGGGTGGAGTAAAGTTAATATAAGCCTATGTAGCTTGTACAGCCAAGACTAATCTTATCAGTTTGAGCAGCACATTTCAGAGCAGATTGTTTAGTGAATCAGACACAATGTGATGCAAGCTCTTCAAAGAGGTCGTTATTGAAGGATGGGGCAATGCAAGCTATATTGGACCTGACAGAAAACCCACAACTTACATTTACATTTATGCATTTGGCAGACGCTTTTTATCCAAAGGGACTTACAGAGCACTTATTACAGGGACAATCCCCCCCGGAGCAACCTGGAGTTAAGTGCCTTGCTCAAGGACTTGGGGATAGAACCAGCGACCTTCTGATTACCATTTATTACCAGTTATGTGTTTTAGCCCACTATGCCACGACCACTCCACACTTGCATGAATGTTTTAGGAGCAAAAACATAAATTATAAGTGGACCACTGGGGAAAAAAGGAAAAATAAATTAACAAAAAAAAAAGGTATGACCCCTTTAAACAAGGCAGTGCATGGTAAATGCTCCATACAACTATGGTCTGATCTGATTTTTAATGTCACGCTTTTAACCAACAGGCTAATGTCGAAATCAAAATTTGTATGCAGCTCATTATTTAAAGTTTTCTTTTAAATCTCCGATCACTTCTACATATGCAATGGGTGTCCTGTTTACTGAAAGAATTTATAATTGCTATGTGTGCCTGAGGAAGATAGGGGGTGCAATCAAGAAAAGCTGTTCTAATAAAATAAAAAAAATGGGCCACCATCAGGCAGACTGTGGCCGTTTGTTATCTATACCACCACAGCACATACAACAAATCAGTTGTTCTTCCATTACAGAGGAGAGCAGGAGATAGTGATCAGGAAGCTGTTTACATACCTCCCTGTCAACAGTGGAGTACATAGAACTTGATCTAGTGTGCAGGTGGGGCTGTTTTTGCTGTGATCATGTGTCCTCAAAGAAGGTCTGTCCCACTGCACACAGGGAAAAATGATAGCTCTGTATTTACAGACCTGTCACCTCTAGCTTCAAGCCAATTGTCATTTTCCCTGTCAATTTTTTATTACTCTTGTCACAGATAGTCGGAGAAGGCAGACCACTTGTATATAATATCAAAGTGAGATAGAGGTTAAAAGAAGGCTTTGCCCGGGTCAAGAGTAAATACTGTTGGAGTTATTTTGAAGATAAGGTAATTCTAGAAATTAAAGAATACCAAGAAAAGCAAGTGTAAGAATGAGTGACTTTTACTTGAGTTTATTAAAAGATGTTGTTCAACAGCATCTACATCTTTTTGAAACATCTGCCAATGGCGCATGAATTGAAAAAATGTACCAGCCATGAAAATATTTTTCATAATTTTTAAGATTGTTTTTTAAATCATGTTAATTCAGTGTGGTTAATTAAATAAAAAATAAAACACATTACTCATGCCCCCTGGCCAAATGTATATTCCGTAATAAATATTTTTGTTTTTGTTTTTACCTAGCTTGAAATACCACCTCCATATTTTGCAAGTCTCATTTAGCAGGGGGCAGTAACACAGCTCTAGCTGTACAGTAAAGGCCCCGTACTTCCATAGAAGTTCTTATTCGTTCTTCGTTCAGGGGTAAAACATTTTTAGAAACAGCGAGCAATGGTATACTGTTTGTGACCTTTCAGACACACAGAGATATATTTAAATATGAAGACGCTCAAGACGACATGCAAAACCTTAAATAATAAGTGTCAATAAAATGTGTTATCAATGACTTTGTGCCTCATTTTAGAGTAGAATTCACATCAGGTCAATAAAAGAAGCCGTTTTAACCACTCAAAGATGGTTTAAAGGTGCTATATGTAATATTTTTACTGTACTAAATCATAAAATGACCATAATATGTAATTAGAGAACTAGGAAACATGCTAAGTTGAAATACTGGCTTCTCCGATAACAATGCTACACCCAGTATATTATACTTTGAAGTTTCCATTCCGGGCCAGAATTTCTGTTTATGTTTTGGCCTGTGTGATCCCACCAACAGCCCACTCACCAATAGGATTTTGACACTGCCGGGTTGCCAGATTTGAACAAGTTTGCAAGCAAACAACACGGCGTGCTGCAGCCATGGAAGCCAGCAAATGAACTGGATCAGAGATAACAGATTCCACCTGACCTAAAAAGCCTCGCCATTCATCTAAAAACCACCATGACCAGAGGCGAAGAAAAACAAGGATATGGGAGATGCCTTTGGAAGATGGAGACAGCTTAACCCCTTAACATCCGGCCTCTTTTTGTTCTTGAACCATTTGGTCTACAAACACAAACATGGGCTCATTTGAAAGTAGACACTTAGACATTTGTTATTCAAGAGTAAAAAAAAAAAGAGTAATCATTTCAGTATAAAAAAATGTGTGACTGCAAATATATGGAAGCTCAAAGAGGCCTTGCATTATTATTATTTTTCGGTCTCGTTTTCTCGTGACCGTTGTTTTTTAGTGATCTCGACATAACAAAAAGTTGTTGTGGCCTTTAATTTTCTCAAAAAACTATACAGTTTTAATTGACCTACATGATTTACAATTCAAAGTTTATTACAAGGTATGATGGACAGTGAGAGATCCTTGGCAGAAAAGTTAAATGTATTATATGTAATATGTAAATGTAAAGTTATGCATTACACTTTGGTTATAAAATATTCACCTGTCCTATCCAAGAGTCTTCTAAACCAGTCACCTTTCACATAGGCTAAATCAAACATATTAATAAACACCAGTACGTCACAAACACGTAATAAACGCTTTTTCATCAATATAGTAAGACTCGCTTTCTTCTGCATACAACAGGAGTCAAGAAGCAAGTCTTTCTGTTCTTTCCGCAAAGTACCATCATCAATACAACCTATATTAGACAGAAATTTTCACACTGTCAACACAGCTTTCTTCTGCAGATCATAATGAGACAAACATGCCTTGCCTCTCACACGCAAAATGTCATCTGTCAAAAGACATTAGCATCCTTGCAGAGGGATGAGGCAGTCAGCATGGGAAAGCAGATGTCCATGCATGAAATATGGCATGGAAGAATCCAGCACATGCATGATTTGCCATGCTCTTTTAAAGCATTACTGACTGCTGGCTGTATTGTCCAGGGTATGTGGGTTTCAAACCCCTCTATATAGAGTGATACAGTTGCAATATAAACACCAAACAGAAGTGTGTTTCCCTGGCAATCTAGGAGATGCTCTAAATGCGCTTACACAGATGTAATTACATGCATGGAGCTGGTCCCAACAAGTGGCCACAAGCGAAAGAGGCTGCTGAGTCAGCAAGTAGGTGTTTGCCGCCCTGGTGCATTGTTTTGTCCGATTAATCATCCTTGAAGGAACAATTAAAGGAATCCACTTTTATGGTCCTTTAATGGAGTTTTTGGTCTTAGGGGTTTGACAGACATGGTTGCTATGAACTTTTGTTGTATGGAAAAGAGCTGCATGTAGATTCTTCAACAGTTTTCCTATCGTATTCCACTGGGGGGAAAAATGACATAATATGGGCTTGAAACGACATGGGGCTGAGTAGGTAAATAATGACAGAATTTCATTTCTGGGGTGAACAATTCCTCTCATGTTAAGTCATAAGTCATGAGTCAACAAAAAATCTAAATTGATCCAATTAACTTCCTTAATGTCTGTTCCTGGTCTATTTGGGCACAACGTAAAGGTGCTTCGGTCGATTTCACATAAAAATAAAAATAAAAATCAATAAAATGTTAATCTTCATAATCAATTGATCCACCTTCAAAATTATTTTGTTTTCAGCTGACATCAAAAATCTCCCCCTTATTTTTTAACAACTCCCCACCAAACACCTGGTTCTGTTCTGGTATGCACCGCCCAATTTTCACTATCCAATCAATTGCCAATACATGAAATCAAGTTCTGCCCTACATTTTCTCCCATTTAATATCTTGTTTCACTTGAAAATATCTCAGAATACAGAAGTAAAATGTCTTGCTAACAGCATTTTAACAGTCAATTGAAAGTGATGTTACTACAGTATAATCTTAAATTTTTTTACGAGCTCAGTTCTCTTTGGTGTTTTGACATATTTACAGGAAGTGGGGGTGGAACAGAGCACGTCCCTATTTTACTATACAAAGCCCACACACACATACCTCACTTTACACTATTCTGCTCGTGTCAGAGTCGGTTATTGGGGAAACTGAGAACCGATCTCAATACTGTCCCTTTTTTCCACTGAATTGAGAACCCTAACCCTATACCTAACAACATTAATACAAAACCAGCCCACAAACACACACAGTGCATAGCGGTCTTTGTTTACAAGTCTTAAACAAAGTTTAGTTTAATATCTATAATTGTCAGGATTCAGAAGCGATCACCTTTGGAAACATTCAGATGTGAAATGCCTTGAACACAGCCGCAACTTCCGTAACCAATGTAGTTTGGTGTATGGAAACAGCCAAAAACACACCTCTTCACCATCTCTGTGTTTGCTGCTTGAGGCCAGATTTGTGTACATGATGGGTTTTTGAAGGAAAGGGTTCAATCTGACTAAAACCTTTTGACTTTTGGCTTAATTGTCGAGCAGACTTGTATACATCAGTAGAGAAAAGAAGTCTTTTCAGCAGAAGAGCAAGTTATTATATTTTGATTCAAGATTACAAGGAAAAAGAAACGTATTATGCACAAATGATTCATTCACAATAAGACCAGTAACATGAATTATGAAAATAAATAGGGTCAATTTTGATTTCATGCTGACATAAATCAAAGACTGAACACATTATCATTAACTCAGTTTGGATGCTTTTCACAATTTCACAAATAAAAAAATAAATAAATATTGTTTGGATCCATCTCAAAGACATTTTTTCCATTTAATACGTATCTGTGGCTATAGTGCCGATTTCTGCTCTGTCAGCCACTCCTACTCCTCATTAGTGATCGATTGATATGGGTTTTTAATGGACGATGCCCATATCCAGAGAGCAGGGTGGCTGATTCAATGGCGATATATCACACAATTTAATATAGTAAATAACATAAACATAAATTTGCACAAAAAAAAAAACAACCAAACTATTATTTAGCACTATATGTACACAATTTCACAATAAACATTAACTTTTAAAAAATAATCTAAAAAAAAATGATATTGTATTTTAAATGGTAGAAAGCAGTTTCTTCTGATTTCTATTTAGTCATCCAATTTGAGTAATTTATTTGCACAAATTGTTAATATATTTGAAAGAAGGAAAAAACAGTACACACAGTACTCCAGCAACCACGGATGGTAGGTCCACGTTAGAAATCTCATTAATACAGAAATACAGAATCAAACCAATTGTACATACAGTGCATAGTAAATAAGACATTTACTTACAGCACACATGAAGCACTTTTACTTTGAAGTTGCAATCACATGCAAGTGTGGATCCAGCATGAGCATCAATCTCCCGACAATTTAAATGGCCTGGATCGCCTGCTTGGATTGTCACAGAGTAACCGTCATGATTTGTGAATCAGAGGAACTTTTGATCCTGATCCTGAAGTTTTTGATTCTGGCTGATGAAATACTTGCTTCAGTTGAAGATATTAGATGAGCAATCATCGGGAAGAACATGCTGGATGTTCGTGATTTACATCTGTTTAAACGAGATATCTGCATATTTGCAAACTGTATATAATAGAAGTATTATTGATATTTGCCTTTTATCATTAGAAAGGTTACAGGGAACTGTTGAGGAGAAACTGTTAGAATATGTGCTTCAGAGGAAGATTTATGAGCGCATAGGATGCTGTATCTGCTGAAGTTGTGTGAGGTTGGTTTATTACATCTGTTCAAATGAGATATGCGCATATTTGCAGACAGTATATGATATTAGTTTTATTGATATTTGCCTTTTTATCATTAGATAAGAATGTTAAAACTTACAGGGAACTGTTGAGCATAGAGAGGGAGAACGAAACAGGTGAGCACTTTAACAGAGCTCTGCCACATGTCTGCTGTGGCTCTGATATGCGGACCATTTAAATGAGACTGTGTTGCACACCGGTCTATTATTATAGTAACACGATGCATGTAACAACAAAACGAACCGTGACTGGTCGTTTACATGTCTCAGTCGCTTCACATGCAAGCAGGCTCAAGAAACAAATCGGCCAAAGGGGGAAATGTATCGTCGATATATGATACGATATATGGCCTCAGCGGTATATCTGTCAATCACTACTCCTCATGTTGTTCAAAGTGCTGCAGGCCCGAGCTACAGTACAGCAACAGGAAGTACAGTACAAATGGCCTTCTTTACACTGCAGCTGACCTCACTGTGAATCAAAACAAAAATTTTAAGCAGGAGTAGAGAACCAGGATTGCATGCATACTCGCAATGCCAATCACAACTAGACCAGAAACATACTGTGAAGAGGGAGAGAGAGAGACAGACATGCTATACAGAGGAATTAAGAGAGCGGCAAATATAGCTACTGGAGAACGAAGGTCTGTGAGATGTTTCATGTTTCATGAAAGCTCTCTGTTGAGAGTTTTAATCCATGTGGCAATTTTCACATGCTCACGTTACCTTGGCATCCTTTTGGAACAGTCTGAAAGATGGAGTGAACTGATCTTATTCAAAGGCTAAAAGATCTTCCCAGCTTAAAGGAATATTCTGGGTTCAGTGCAAGTTCAGCTCAATCGACAGCATTTGTGTTCTAATGTTGATTACCATGAAAACTTATTTAGACTCATCCATCCTTTTCTTAAAAAAAAAAAAAAATCAAGGTTACAGTGAATCACTTACAGTGGAAGTGAATGGGGACAATGTTTAAATGGTTTAAATGCAGAATGGTGAAGTTTATAATTTTATAAAAGCACTTACATTAATTCTTTGGTTAAAATTGTGTATTATTTGAGCTGTTAATTTGTTTAGATAATAGTTTTTATGGTTGTTTTAGGGTTTACAGCATTAAGTCTTCATGGCAGCAACATTGTAAAATTGGATATAACTTTACACAGAAAAGGTTAGTAAGTGATTCTATCAAACTAAAATCATGATGACATACATATTGAGCTCTTGTGGCTATACTTTTGAAACAGTGAGTATTTTAATATTTACGGATTGGCCACATTCACGTCCATTGTAAGTGCCTCGCTGTATAATGTCTCGGTTACTGTCCCTGATGGAGGGAACGAGACGTTGTGTCGATGTAGTGACACTAGGGGTCTCTCTTGAGAGCCTCGGTTAACTCTATCTTTGAGAAAAGGCCAATGAGAATTGGCGGACAGAATTTGCATGCCCCTCCCCCGGACATAAGGGTATAAAAGGAGGGAAGCGTGGGTCTATTTAGAGCTGAGAGCAAGGTCATTGGCTTTTTCTCAAAGATAGAGGTAACCGAGGCTCTCAAGAGAGACCCCTAGTGTCACTACATCGACACAATGTCGAGTGAGTGACAGAAGGGGAACCCATATTTTTGCTTAATTTTAAAGAAAAGGAGGTACAAGTCTAAATTTATTTTTGTGGTAATCAATATTATACCACAAATGCTGTCGATTGACCTCAAATTGAATTGAACCTGGAATATTCCTTTAAAAATAGCTGGTCACCATCACATTTTTTTGAATGTTGGCCCACAACAAGGGATGCTGGTCTTGCTAACACATAAAGGGCCTGTGAATTTCTAGAGCTGTAAAACAGCTCAGACATCTAATGCCACAAAAACATTAGGCTAAAGACATCACAAACTGTTCTTCTGAGACACTATGTGAGAAAAAAACTTGTTGCTGTGAGGAAAAAATTTACTTTAGTGACAATAAATATGCTGTGCATCACTGGCTGCTCTGAGTTATTAAACTGATCCAATTAAAACTCTCTGATAGGAGTTTATCTCTTCGCCAGTAACAAGCACCCAAGGGACATGGAACAAGAGACAAGGGAACAGGTATTTTCTGCCTGGCAGTCATTTAATTTACAGGATGCACAGAAACACAGAATTGTTTTGGTATAGCATTTGATAGGACAAAATGTGTGAGTGCAGTGTGCGTCATCAATATTTTTTTGTCCGTATTCTCAGAAGAGTACATTTTAAATGTGCATACCTGCTGAAAACGATGTTTGTTCATAATCAAATCCATATGCAATAGATAACAGAGAAGACAAGGGTTTGTATTAGGCCAAGATACAGGCTGTTTCCCTTTATGTCTTGGTTCAAATTTGTTGGGGAACTCTCTCGTAATCTGACCAGATCCTAGAAGAGGAAGATGTTGTTTTTGTTTCTTCCCTTCCCCTGCCTCCTTTCCTAATTATGCCAGTCAATTTCAAACTTTTCACTGTGCATGTGACCTAGTTTAGCAACTCTGCTTCCCAGGTGAGCTTAGCATTATCAGCCCTGATGTCAGCTTCTTGTGGGTGCAATCTCAGTACAGGCTTTTTTTGCTGTGCCTGTTTGGTGCTGGGGTGCTTTTAGGTTATTGTCAGCATATTCTCAGCCCCAGCAACCATTCTCTGACTGTCTGATACATATTACACACAAATCTGACCATCTCTAACATGCTGTAAAGGTGTAAATCTTGTTGCAAGCGTAGGAAAAAATTCTTAGCAATACTTTAATGTTTTGCATAAGTGTAAATTGTGGGTTGCGAATCTGCGATTTCATATTAACACAAAGTAAATGTGGTGTGTATTCTGCTGACTTCCTTTTTTTCTTGAGTATACTTTTGGCACTGTTTATGCACCTAAACATGGCCAAAAATATTTCAAACCTGCAAACAGCAATATGCAAGCATAGAAAGGGTGTAATGAACAGCAAAAAAATATTGACCACGTAGAATCAGTCTGTATGTGTAAAATAAACTACTGCAAATGTGTAAATTACTTGTGTTTGTGGCATATATATTTTCCAGAAATAATCTGATATACACTGTTCCCTTTGTTGTGCTCACACTTTTGGCATGAATTTCTCACTGAAAAGAGTTTTGCAAGCGCGAGGGGGAAGGCGGGTCTACCTGCTTCTAGTAGCCAATCAAATGAGGTTTTCCTTGAACAGATTACTCTGACCTCTGACCCTGACCAGCGGCTTCTCGACATGAAATCTTGTTTTAATACGTATCGTATTTCAATGGGGATATAATTTATTACAGTTGACAGTTACGTGAGCAAACAAGGTTTAAACATCAACCGTAACAAAATCAAATTGAAGTTCACAGCTTTTTAACACTATAAATTTGAAGGCTGCTTATAAGATAAATACAGGTAAACGTCATATTATGTGACTCGCATTACTTAACGGAGCGCTTATGACCTACTAGTTCAGTCTTGCCTTAAGAACAGGTGGTGCTATCAAATTAAGCATTGACTTAGTTACAAACTAACTAGTAGTTACTAAGCCCCATAGTGTGAACTTTACGTGAGAACTGGTGCAACCCTTCCCTGGAATTTTCATTTGCAGGTCTGACACAAAACTTGTGTGTGGGCGGGGGCTAACAAAGAGGAGTTCTTACTGGCTTATGAGATTGTGAGTGACAGCTCTATGACCTGGAAGTAGAGTTGACCTAGAATATTTAGTTCATACATAGGGTTACGTCTTATCTAAGTTTAATGGTGCAACACTCAAATATTTAGTAAGGCATAAAATGTTACTTATTGCCCATTTACGCCACAACTAGGCTAAGTTCTAATGAATGTACAGCTGGTGCAACCGGCCCCAGATCAGTGAACTCAAGCAGATAATTTAATTAACAAAGTATGCAGACTAAGTGTAAATTTTGCCTTTGAATGCATTTATTCATTCTCAGTTTATATTTTTATTTGTTTTTCGAAAAGTTACATTCAAAACAATTGGCGCAAAAGTAATCCCATACTCTCTTAACTATTCAACTGAAATATTAAAATATACACTTTCTTGTATTGTGAGAGAAAAGATGAGCAGACACTGTTTATTGATATAAAACCTCACTCATGAACTCCCTAAATTCAGACAGTTTATTAAATGCCCGACCAGAGAGGAGAACATTCTGGATCACTGTTACACCACAGTTAGGAATGCTTATCATGCCGTCCCCCGTGCTGCACTGGGAAAATCTGACCACGTCATGGTCCACCCGATTCCTGCGTACAGGCAGAAACTAAAGCTCTGCAAACCTTTAGTGGGGACATCAAGGAAGTGGACCAGTGAGGCTGTGGAGGATCTCCAGACATGTTTTGACACTACTGGGATGTGTTCAGGACTGCTACAAACAGTCTGGATGAGTATACAGAGGCTGTGACATCATATATCAGCTTCTGCGAGGACTGCTGCATTCCATCACGCACCAGGGTGAGTTACAACAATGACAAACCCTGGTTTACAGCCAAACTCAGAATGTTAAGGTTTGATTAAGTACATTTTAAAGTAAATATAATTAAAACAGCCTTCTGAACAGCAACGAGAAGAAACATTACATTTACATTTATGCATTTGGCAGACGCTTTTATCCAAAGCGACTCACAGTGCGCTTATTACAGGGACAAACCTCCCGGAGCAACCTGGAGTTAAGTGCCTTGCTTAAGGACACAATGGTGGTGGCCGTGGGGTTCGAACCAATGCCCTTCTGATTAACAGCCCTGTGCTTTAGCCACTACGCCACCACCACTCCACCACATTAGATTGTGAGTTTAGGGTGGAACTACATAGGAAAACCACACAGCAACACCCTTGCAAAAACTCACAACTCCCTTATATTGAGGCAACGTGATTTCTTTTGAAAATGTACAAATCTACTCATTTTTGCAAATGTGTTTGGTTACTATAGTGGTGCAGGAATTCCACACTTTTCCCATTTATCTAAATAACTATGAAACAAATTTCTGGTTATCTAACAGAAATGTTCTGTATGCTCTTTTAATGTATACTGTTATACTATAAATTACGAAGACGCACAAAAGAATGCCAGTTAAGTGTGCACCTGATGAAATGTTGTGATTGCTTGCTGAGAGAAATTTGGGATGGATAATTGAAGTGGGAATTGTGGGACAGATTATATCAATTCAGACAGACGAATTGCTCACAAACATGCACACTGCGGAGGATATTCCAGAGATCATGGCTTGATGCCAGCACAAAGGACTCCAGCACATCAGGGACACTCTCCAAGGTAAAGTTTGGCACAGTCCACTAAAATGGAAAAAACCATCATGAGTGGGCTCATGGCAGTGTACGGAGAAAAAGGCTATTTCTTTCCCTCAAATGTGAAAGATTTCCGAGAAGGGGCATATTGTATGCACAGTTGGATAATAAACTGCTAAGCACCGTGAAGAATCATCCTGTCTGATTCACCCAACAACAATGTGGTGGTAGAAAATGTGTGTTATGGACACAGTGTGGAGGAGATTTCATTACACAGCTCTTAGGCTGCCCACAAGCCCTGCCCAATCACAACTGCTCGGCAACAAGACAGTATTTCGCCCAGTCTCTGACTTACAGCCCAACAAAGTTTCTTCTGTATAATCTTCTCTGTAATATAAGCTCTTGTCCAATGGCATACTGCAAACCAAACCAAAAGCTATGGTCATGTTCAGAATAGCATACTACCATAGTACTCTTTCTATTGTTGAAGTACAGTATATACTATAGATACAGTGTTCTCATATAGTTTTTCCTTCATTTGGATGTTCTTTTTTCATTCTTTTTATACAGTATTTCTGTCATTTAAAGGGGTCATGACGTACTCTTTTTTTCTATTAATTGTATTATCTTCCCTAAGGTCCATTTATAATTTTAGTATCGTTTATTTCACCAAAAAAAGGTAATAATTTTGTAATATATAATAATTTTCCACTGTCTCTTGCCCTCTGTCTTAAACACTCAGTTTAAAGCTCTCTGGCCCTTTAAGACTTCAATGAAAACGCCCACTGTTATGGTTGGCTCACATCGCGCAGCCCTTCCCATTTTTTTTTAAATCCAATCCAAAGAAAATGAACAAACTCCACAAGATCATAACATTTATAAAACTACAGTTCAGGATTAACATATAACGCACATCTAGCACATTTTATCTGAATATATTAAACTGTTCAAACAAGCAGCACCATGAACTATCCAACAGTCATGACATATGAAATATTCATAAATGTAATTGTTTACTTACGTTTTTGTGGTCCAATAGTGTTTTAACTGCCCCATCTTTCAATAACAGTTCCTTTGCAAAGCTTGAATCATATTGCGACTGGTTCACAAGCAGTCCATGCTGAAACGTTCTGAATACGCAAATGTAATACAAACCACAGAGATGCTGGATGCTTCAACAGGCCAAAGCAGAGACGCTGGACTTCACAGAAGTGACATCTCACACATCTTCCATGTTTGCTTACACACAGAACAGTTTGTGTTCCTCCCAGTAAGTTGGAACGCAGAATGAAACGCATTTTCAAAAGATGTGCTTGTACCGCTCTTAAAACGGGGCGCACATCCCCATATATGCATCAAATGATCAAAGATGTCCAAAGTGTCCCATGCACAGTAAGTCCCCTTTGGTGTAGAAGAATCTCCCATGACAGGCCCATCTCTCTCCAATTCACCTGTGTATCTTGTCCAAGGGTGCAATGACAAAAAATAGGAATTGATGTCTTGCTGAAGAGGCAGTCATATGCAGATCTATTTGGTATTGTGACATCACAAACTGCTCCACAAATCCCAAACCGGCCGTTTCTAGAGCCTGGTTTAAATAAATACTATTTTTCTATTAAGGAGGAAGTTTTCAGTTCTGAATCTTATGTCATGACCCTTTTAAAAGGGAAGTGTGTCATTTTCAATATTATGAATAAGGGAATCATTTACCCTGTAACGGTGGCAGGCCCAAAAACCAGATTAAACTTTGAAATGTAAATAGTTTAAAAATAATTTGGGCGCCAGACAGGTCTAAGCCTGTCAACTGGTAGAATTTAAACCCTACAGAATAGCTCACAAAAAACACCAGTTACATATACCAAATAATAAAAAATAAAAAAAAACACCACAAACAACTGAATACAGTTCAATATGATATATTTTTCCATTACACAATCACAAGGACAGGGTTTAACAAAAAATAGTTATTCAAATAAAAAACTGTAGCTGAAAAGTCTATCAGTGATGCTGGACTTTTAAATCAAAATCAGCAGATTTCGAGTGTCCCTTTCACTCAAAAGTATCAATTCCAAAACAAATCTAAAACACCAACAAAACATTTTTTTTTTTTTATATAACAGGGAGGTAAGAAATAAAGAAATATTGTCAAGCCAGTACTCGCCTCCTCCTTGCCCGTCTATATCCCTTTGCACTGGTGCTGAAACCCGGGAAGGAGGAGGGACAAGCCGTAGTAGAGTGTAAAACAGTTAAATGGAAAGGAGGAGGTGAGAACCAGCTTGACAATATAAATAATAGTTTAATGAGAAACTTAAACAAAAGACACAAACACACACACATGACGGTCAGCTGACCATAAACGATCTCTCTCTCTCATCGCACCACCTTCCGCAGTTGGCTTTATCCCTCTCGGAGGCTTAATTAGCCTGATAAGGGATCGGATGTGTATAATCACGACCCGGCCCCGCCCTCCGCCCAGTCACAAAGTGATAACATTTTTAGGTTTTGGAAATAACTTTGGTAAAATAATTAAGATGTTTTATACCAACATATATAGATAGTTCTGTATCCCTAAATCCAAAAATGTGAGTTCCTTCCTGTTCATTCATATAATGTTTCCAGTATAGCTTCAATCAAGGTTAAATCTGAAGTAAAGTATCTAGGAATAGTTTTATCTAAAATCGCTATCAGAAGGGAAGATATAAATTTTTCTAACCATTTAATAGATATGAAAAAAATCCCTTAGTCGCTGGCTAATCAGAGACCTCACCATTTTTGGCAGAGTTACGCTATCTAAAACAGAAGGTATTTCCAAAATAATATATCCACGTCACTCCCTATATGTCTCTGCTAATGTAAAAAAAAAAAAAAAAAACTAAATTATTTTCCAGTTCCTATGGAAAAATAAAACCCATTATATTAGGAAATCACAGCTAGTGAAAGAGTGTTCTAAAGGTGGTATCAACGCATTGGACTTTGAGTCAATGTTTGGGGCATTTAAGATGAAACGCTTGACATCATACTTATCACAACCTTACTCTATTTGGTCTCACATACCTAGATCTCTATTTAATAAAATAGGTGGCCTTGAATTTCTTTTCAAATGTGATTTTGAGGTAACTAAGATTCCTATTAAATTATCAAATTCCACAAACAACTTACCAAACTTCTCCCCACAATGGATCCACCCTATGGAATAACAGGGTCATTACAATTAATAGGAAATCGTTATTTAAAAGTGATTGGTATGAGAAGGGTATTGTCTTTGTGAATGATATATTAGATGATAAAAGTAACTTCTTGGAACATATTGCCTTTTTGCTCAAGTATAATCTTAACTGCACTTATAGAGAATATAATAAGATGTGTAAAGCAATACAGTTACCATTATTACAGTTAATCCAAAACACATTGATGAATGCGAAAATAAGACTTTCACCAACCTTACCAAATCTAGTAATTAATGAATGTAATTTATATGACAGTAAATGTAATAACAAACGTATTAATAATTTTTTGATGTGTACAAGTTCCAAATATGAATGCCTTGTCCATAGATAAACCACATTTCAAATTCATCAAATGGCCCATTTCCCCTAAAGTCAAAGAGACTCACTTTAAAATAATTTCTAAAATATATCCGGTTGCTGACTTTCTTAAAAAGAGGTTCAAATTTGAAGTAGCTCAGGAACTGATATCGTACACCCTCAGGTAATCCGTGCACCTCTCTTTTTCCTAGATCCTCTCCATTCTCTCGTCTCCATCTTTACCTTCCTTTTTATCATTTTCACTTAAATACTTTATTTAATCCCAGCTTATTATGCAGAGACAACTA
This sequence comes from Xyrauchen texanus, assembly GCF_025860055.1. Lineage (NCBI taxonomy): Eukaryota > Metazoa > Chordata > Actinopteri > Cypriniformes > Catostomidae > Xyrauchen > Xyrauchen texanus. Next base: position 38,785,363 of record NC_068293.1, on the reverse strand, counting down.
TAAGTAAGCCATTCATAGGTTGTTTCCTTCAAAAGGTTAAACACTGAGGTTCTATTAAAAACATTGCTCTGTTTATTTGAGCATCCCAGCAAGTCTGAAAAAATTGGCTCAATCAATGGTGTGAGTTTGGGAGCGGGACTCGCTGTTTGTCCAAACAATGGAAGCTGGTAGGAGTGTTTGAGGAAAGAGTCATTATATTTGCAGTTCTATTTGGAGACGCTAGTGACACAAAAATTACTCATTCCAACTTTAAAAAGTTCTGGTGGTCCGCAAATTTGGCCAACTTTGCAATCACTGCACTTCTTACTTTTTGGCTGTTGATATGTTACTACTTTCAGAGTAAACACATTTATGCCGCATTACAAAGTATGTGTAGACACTTACTTTCATGCTATATAAGCTGCTCTAGATTCAACTTCAACTGCAGAATAAAGACTGCTCTAGATTTTAATTGGCTCGCAACACCTTGAGGTCTCCCCTGCATTTGGTCTCCCTTACGCCAGTGCCGTTGTGTTGATTTGCTGTTAAGGAAAAGGATTAGCCAGGAATAGCCACACTCCTGTATCCTGCATGCATTTCTATTCCTGTTCAAGTCAAAACAAGCAGTCAAGCTTGTGTTAAATTATTCTGAAAACTGAGAATAATAAGCCTAGCAGGGGGTGGAATGAACAGTGAAATGTTGTCAAATAATCGCAAAATGTAGAACAGTTGGATCCGTATTTCAGCTGAGATAGTTTTCACCTTCTGAATGTTAGTTTTTAATCATAACCCATTCAAATGGATGAGATAAATACATAATAAGACAGACAGACAGATGCATTATGTGTCCAGTTTCTTCAGATACCCTAGTGGTCATAGACAAATCAACAGATCAATTAAGAAGCTGTGTTGTATTGACAGGGAGTCTCTGAAGTAGCTTCCCAATCAATGTCTGAGATGCCCATCTATAGGAGTACAAACAAGAAGACTTGCATTTCTGCAGAGATGATCTTGAGTATAAAAACAAACAAACAAAAATAGTACAGCAATGGATCTGATTTCTTTGTTTTACATCCAAAAGATCAGGCTGCTAACTTCTGTACACCACGTACACCACCATAATTGGTACTACATTTATCTTACTAAATCTGTCCCATACAACATGATCCTTAAGAGAGTCAAAGGGCTTTTTTATTTATAATACTAGAATAAAAATTTGATTTCAACAAAAGCGCCTAAATTACATCAACCAATAGCCACTTTTCCATCATTGGACAAAAATGTTCTCATCGCAAAACCGTACTGCTTCGTGCCAATCTGGGCCAATTGGCGAGGTTGCAGGTTCTTTTTCCAATGTGGTGAGATAAAATCAGGAGAATTTCCGTAACAGATCCGTCTATTGGCGACAGCATGAGAGGTAAACATTGAAGCGAGTGTGCTTTGGAGGATGATCACATGTTCCAGTTTTTAGGACTGCTATTATCCCTGCATTTACTCGGCTAATACACAGAAAAGACACGGACCATTGCGCAAAAAGGAAAGCAAAAAGAAAAAGGTTACAGGTTTACCATCATGTGCTGAGGGCTTGTGTTTACCTCTGGGCACGAACGTGCAGAAAGGTAAAAGTTACCAGATCAGCTAAAAAATACATTTAGGCAATAATAATAGTTAAACCACCATCATAAATTAATGAAGATACACTAAACATACACTATTTTTAATGAACTTTTATTAACTTCACCCAAATAGTAGCAAACTAGGCAAGCTAGAAACAATCTTGGCATTGACACATTGTCAATCATTCAACCATTGTGTGGTGCCATGCTCCAGTAGAAATGCTACTGTAAACGTTCTATACTGCGCTCAGAACCGCACAGCCTGATGGTCTAAAAGTGGCTTATCACACAAAGAAAGGCGGTGAATTAGGTTCAGGTTGGGGGGACAATTTATGTCATTGCTGTCTAAGAGAAGCAATTGAGATACTAAAGCTACACAGCTATAGTATGGTTGCAGAAGAATCTGAGCTGTGGTCACTATGAACTGTCACTGAATGGAAAAGAGAATTTTGCTAATGTTCTTAATTATAAAAGGACCTTCTACCCTTCTAGGTAACCCTTCAAGGTACAATTCGAAAATGTTTGTTTTTACAAATTATATTTTGTCATTAGTTTTGCTTCATATTGGTCACTTATAGCTTTCAAAAAATGTTAAAATTCAGTCAATAAATTTTTAAGTTAATTTCATCAATAAATGTAAAGAAATTGCATATATGTTTTTTTTTACATGTCTATTGATTACTTGCATAATTTGTACTATTTACAAGTATTTGTGTTAATATGCTAAATTGTCAGCCATCGATGCCAGTAATAACCATATGCCATATAACACGAGAGGACATGTTTCTTTAGAGCATCCATGTGTAACTAGAATTAAATAAGTATTTCTTGTGGTTGTTGTTGTTGTTTATAATCAACAACTGACTGTAAAGAACAGAAAGGGTATTAAAAGAGACATTTTTTAATGACATATGGATTGTGTGAATCTCATCTTTGGACGCACAGAACGAGATACTCTCAGCATTCAGTGAAAGGATCTACTCAAATCTGAAAGTTTACAAGACAGACATTTTTAGTCGCAGAGCATGTTTTACTTGCATTATAAAGTGTCGCCACAGAGTAAAAGATCGTTCTTGGGATTTAACAATTGATATCAAGATTGTTCAAACGAAGATCATGATGCGTCAGATAATCTATATTTTTACCCTGTCATAGAAAAGTGCTGCATTAAGATTCTTTGAAATTTACGCTTCTGTGTTCCATAAGAACAATAAACAAACAAAACTCATCAACAACAGTATACAGGTTTGGAGCAACATAAGGGTGAGCAAATAATGATAGAATTTTTTTTTTTTGGGTGAACTTTTCTTTTGACCAGATTTGTCATTTTTCTTAATGGGGAGTGACGATTGGGGAAAGACAGAGGAAGAAGAGAGAAGAAAGGACATTTTTAAGCTAAGAGTCAAACTGATGAGCAAGGGTGAGGTTGTGAATGAGAGAGACACATAGAGTGTGTTTGTATTATGTGTGGAGAGAGAGAGAGAGAGAGAGAGAGAGAGAGAGACTGAGGGATGAGGCAGAAACTGCTGCTATTTATATCCCCTTCAGTAGCTACAGGAAACAGCCACCATCTGCATAGAGCAGGCAAAATGGGAGCCCAAATTTCCACAGCATACTTATGACTGGCATGAAATTGCAGTCGAGGCTAATTCTGATAACACAATGCATAAGTAAACAAAGGTTATGCTATAATGCAGCCTTTATGTTAAATATGGCCAATACGCCATATTTAGCTCAGATTCATCCAATAGGTCCATTCACCTCTGATCAAGATGTATTGTGTATTTACTTAAATCAACGACATCCTGCAGAGTGCTGGCTGCAGATTCCCAGCATCTAATACTGTTGGACTGTCTTCGTTTATACACATGGGCTATTTATACAATGACAGCTTTTAATAGCTTGGTTCGCCCCTGCACACGCACACACTGCTGCAGTGATCCTTAGTCAGCACATAGAACAAATGTGGCGAGAAAAAGATGGATCTAACAGGAGCCACATTAGCCAAAAATTTCTAATTTTAGATTGCCAAATAATACTCGTATGCAACATGATGAGCTCATAGAACGCTGCAAATCCATTGATTTCAATAGGGATGGTGCATTGAAAAGACATAGGTGAAAACACAAGGTTTTTGCAAAAGCGACACAAAACTCTCAGCGCCCTTCAAGTGCCCTGCAATTGCGTAGCTGTACTTTCTAAAAATAGGGTTCAAGCCATAAACCAATCCTCTGCAACAGCGTACATACCTGAATATGAAATATGATGAAATATGATGAAAGATAACTAACCAAGACCAGGCATTATTAAATAATGAAAGCAAAAGTGTGCACACAAATCTAGTAGACAGCACTTATCTGTCCAAAACCCTCTCAAGTCCTGAATATCAGCATCCTTTTCTGTTCAGGCAGGTCAAAGCTGTGTAATTCCCTTCGTCTGCCCTTCAGAGGGGAGGATATTACCTTTATTTGTGTGCAAGCAGCTTCTAATAAAGACAAATTAACATACGATAACATCTACGCACAGCAGCAGAACTTCAACAAACAGCACATCTGTTAAGCATTTTCTCTGTTCTCCTCTGTTTTGTCAAAACAAACTGTGAATTCCACATAAATGTGAGGGCAGTTTGCTTTTATGAAATTCAGTTTTCACATGAAATGGCATGTGCTGTGTCGGATCAAAATTTGAATATGGGAAGATTAAATCAGATATCAAATCATTCACACAGTGTGTTTTAGGCCTTGTTTTGTGTACAGCAACAGTTTGTAACTTGCTAATACCCTCACATGAACTAGAGTGAATAAACATCATCGATTCCATAGATAATATAAATAAACATCCTGGTCAGAGAATCCTTACAAGACAATGTGAAGATACAGAAAATGTTTTGCCTTTTATTCTTTATAATGCTCCCATCTAGTGACCAAAACGTGCACAGAACAATGCAGTCTAACTCACATACCTGTTCTGGAAAAATACATTTCTTGTGCAGAGCTTTTTAATTTTGTTTTAGCAACTGTGATGCATTTCTGAATGTGAAACATTATGTGATTTTATCACTCATCATCCCAGACATCCAAATAATATTCATGACGGTACAGTATGATTTGGATGCTATTTGCAATGTCTTTTGAATCTGTTCACCATAACGATAAGTTAATTGATTCTTTTAGTGACATCTTTCCACCAGTAGGTTACAACAAATGAACGTATTTATGTGTTATGGGTTTGTTAGGCCTACTGAATCATTCATTTAATGACTTGCTAAGCAGTACCGTTCACGACCAATACAAGTCCATACATGTGTGTATATTGTGACAATAGTGCAATTGGCTTGCACTATTGTCAGTTTGACAGTCTTGACCAGTTAACACGAATGATTAATTTACTGTAAACAGTCATTCAAAAAATATAAATAACGAATGAACCACTACTTCTACTACTCTTGTTAGCTATTCGTGAAGTTATAGAATTATGAAAAATGGAGAATTATATTTAATCTTCCCGATAATGTTCATTTCACAACAGTTTTTCTAAATACAAGGAGGACGCTGACATATGTTAATGATTTGTAAAACAATTACTCCATACCTCAAAGGAATTGTAAAGCCATTTAGTTAACTCTTCATTTACTCACCCACATGCCATCCCTGAAGTGTATGACTTTCTTTCTTCTGCTGCACACAAATGAAGATTTTTAAAAGATTATCTCAGCTCTGTAGGTTCATACAATGCAAGGGAATGGTGAACAGAAATTTGGAGCTCTGAAAAGCATATAAAGGTAGCATTAAATTAATCCACATAATTAAAGGGACTTTCAGTTTCATCGTACCACGTTGGTAGAATGACCTTCCCAACTCAATCTGTGAAGCTGACTCACTCTCTATCTTCAAAAAACGGCTAAAAACACATCTTTTCCAAGAGCACTTAACCCATTCGGACCCTTCGTCCATTACAATGGACATCACATGTCAGCCCTTTTTTTTCAGTTCTGGAGCATTTCACCTAGTTTAAAGCCTGCAGTCCATGAGATTGGACATTTGTCATCCAATCAAATTGCAGTAAATCTCTGCATGTGGTAATTAAAAAAAATACCACTACATTGAAGAGAAGCATGGCAGCAATTCTATCCAAACACAGAAGTAAGCAACATTTTCTATGGTTTTATTTAAATTTTTTTATATGTTTGCCAGTATTTCATAGTTTGTCTGTAAAATAGAAGGATTGAACTTATTAATTAAAGTTAAAAATCATTTGTAGAATTGCAAGTTTTAAATCAGGATTTTTTCAAATGTGTCTGTCCATTAGAATGTACAGTGGGTTCAAACACCTGTTTCTGAAAGCACATGTCCAGTAATGCTGATTGAAATTTCTTATATAAAAAAAAATCTATATCATAGTACTAATACATTTTTGAAATTTTTTTAACTATTTAATAATGCAGAATATACAGTTCTTGAAGTGCTTGAACATATAGCTGATGGAAATATCTCAGATGTTGACTTTATGTGGAGTGATGAGGAAGATGGAGATGGAAATGCAGATGATGCACCAAAAAAGTGTAGAATGAAAATAAGGGATAGTTAGTTAGTTAAGACATTAATATTTTTATAGGTTTTATATTGTAAATAAATTACAATATAAAACTTGTATGAAGTTGTTTGTAAGGGACAGTTTTTGGTAATAATTTCAGGGGAGGACAGAGATGAGCCACTACCAGTAGTAGGGGAAGAAATTGAGATTGAGGCAGAGGAAAGTCAGAATCAAGAAGACAGAGAAGATTATGAGCATGAGGCAGATGTAGAACCAGTACTTGGTGATGATCCTTTACTAACATCACACAATGTGATTTTGAACCACTTGACTTGACAAAGAGTGATATTCAGTTGCGTTGTCACACCCGCTTTACCCCAGTAGAAACAACGTGGGAAAGTCCCACCACTGACCCCCCTGAGCCACTAACACCACACGGCTACTTCAAGCAGTATGTTCCAAGTCAGATGTTTGAGCTGATGAGCACAATGACCAACATACACTCATCTAAAGGATTATTAGGAACACCTGTTCAATTTCTCATTAATGCAATTATCTAATCAACCAATCACATGGCAGTTGCTTCAATGCATTTAGGGGTGTGGTCCTGGTCAAGACAATCTCCTGAACTCCAAACTGAATGTCAGAATGGGAAAGAAAGGTGATTTAAGCAATTTTGAGCGTGGCATGGTTGTTGGTGCCAGACGGGCCGGTCTGAGTATTTCACAATCTGCTTAGTTACTGGGATTTTCACGGACAACCATTTCTAGGGTTTACAAAGAATGGTGTGAAAAGGGAAAAACATCCAGTATGCGGCAGTCCTGTGGGCGAAAATGCCTTGTTGATGCTAGAGGTCAGAGGAGAATGGGCGGACTGTTTCAAGCTGATAGAAGAGCAACTTTGCCCGAAATAACCACTCGTTACAACCGAGGTATGTGAAGCCACAACACGCACAACCTTGAGGCGGATGGGCTACAACAGCAGAAGACCCCACCGGGTACCACTCATCTCCACTACAAATAGGAAAAAGAGGCTACAATTTGCAAGAGTGCACCAAAATTGGACAGTTGAAGACTGGAAAAATGTTGCCTGGTCTGATAGTCTGATTTCTGTTGAGACATTCAGATGGTAGAGTCAGAATTTGGCATAAACAGAATGAGAACATGGATCCATCATGCCTTGTTACCACTGTGCAGGCTGGTGGTGGTGGTGTTATGGTGTTGGTGATGTTTTCTTGTTTGATGATGTTTAACGATGCCCAATTGGCACACTTTAGGCACCTTAGTGCCAATTGGGCATCGTTTAAATGCCACGGCCTACCTGAGCATTGTTTCTGACCATGTCCATCCCTTTATGGCCACCATGTACCCATCCTCTGATGGCTACTTCCAGCAGGATAATGCACCATGTCACAAAGCTCGAATCATTTCAAATTGGTTTCTTGAACATGACAATGAGTTCACTGTACTAAAATGGTCCCCACAGTCACCAGATCTCAACCCAATAGAGCATCTTTGGGATGTGGTGGAACGGGAGCTTCGTGCCCTGGATGTGCATCCCACAAATCTCCATCAACTGCAAGATGCTATCCTATCAATATGGGCAAACATTTCTAAATAATGCTTTAAGCACCTTGTTGAATCAATGCCACGTAGAATTAAGGCAGTTCTGAAGGCGAAAGGGGGTCAAACACAGTATTAGTATGGTGTTCCTAATAATACTTTAGGTGAGTGTATATGCAGAACAAAAAGGAGTCAGGGGGTATAAACATGCCTCAGCTTCTGAGATTGAAATTGTTGTTGGTCTACTTATGGCAATGGGAGTTCTTGGTCTTCCAAGAGTGGTCCTCCAGTATCAATATTGGAATTTTCAAGGAAACCATGTCTCGAGATCGTTTTTTTCAACTCCCGCAAATGGCCACTGCGCATGATTACTCATGCTTTTGATTTTGCTCTAGTGAAAAGCTGGCTTGAGTATTGCAGGGACAATGAATACAAAGGAACTCAGCCACAGAAAATCATGGATCTCCTTGAATTCAAAATAAATGTGGCCGAAGTGCTTGTGCATTCTGGGAAGCCACAGGGTTAAAAAAAACGAGGGAGGCCAAGCAATTCTAACGCAGCCAGTAGGCCTTCCTCTCAAACTCCACATGATGAAGCTGGGCAAAAGAGAGGGGCAAGGGAATGGCGGCCAGTTCTTGAAGTCCAAAAAGACATGGTTGACCACCTGCCAAATTATGATACAAAAAAAGAAGCAACAAGATTCAAATTGGAAGGTTGTTCTGGGAAAATACACATCTTCTGTGATAAGTGCAAGGTGCACTACTGCTTTGTGTCACAGAGAAATTGTTTCAAAGATGCACAAAGGAAATGACTCTAACGTGACTGCATTGATTGATTCGCAGGTTTATTTTGTTATGAATAAACATATGTGCAATCTGTAAAACAAAAACCTCAAAATGAAAGTTGAAATGTTATATTAAATTTGAAAAGTTAATATGTTATAAGCTTAAAGTATAGACCAACAATTGTTATGTTTATTATTTTATTTCATGTTGGTACATTTTTTTGAAGTACCCCTGTTTTGACCTGACGTCCATTGAAATGGACAAAATAAATTACAATGAAAGAGTGCTGAAATTTGTAATATTTGTATTTGGTCTCATTTATAGAAGCCTCATGAGCTGGGAAAATGTACTTTTATATTTTTCAGAAACTGGAAACATAATTCAGGTCTGAAGGGGTTAACCAGTCACTAAAAAAAAACAAAAAAAAAACATTATTTACAATTCTTGTTGCACTTAAATCTGTTTTGTATACTATTCTGATGATAGTGAAACTTTGTAGTATGGCATTTTTCGTACCACTGTCTCCTTAAGATGATTCGCTTATGTTTTCCTCTTTTGTAAGTCACTTTGGATAAAAGCGTCTGCCAAATGAATAAATGTAAATGTAAAGTGGTTAATTCCATGTCTTCAGAAGCGTTATAATAGGTGTGCACTGAAAAATAGGGAAACCATCTCTATTGAAATTACTAAACCAGTACACTTAAAATTAACTTCATACATATATGTTTGAGATGAAAACATACTTTAAGTATATTGTGTTCAAGTGAAATTCAACACAGTCATTAAAAATAAATATGATTATATTGCTATGAAATGTTCATATGGATTCAGACTTCTAACGGATAGTGTTCTTGCAGTGATTTTTATGCCTTGCTCAATTAAATTAATTAAAAGAGTATAAACACAATTCTTTAGCATTTGGTGTCAGTTTCATTTAATTGTGTACAATCCATCCATCTTATTTAATCCAATTGTGTTGAGACTATGTGAATAATATTTGTTACATCAATCTATTACTGAAACCGAGGAAGAAATTTAAATTTTTTTCAGGAAGACTCACAGACTTGAGTGAAATTTAAGATGACATTTATTTGATGAATATAAAAAGGAAAGTAATGTCACTCTTTGGCATAGGGCCCATCTGGCGGTCCGAAGAAGTCATATCCTGAAATATGAGGCAGGGTCGAGGAGCCTACCCCCGAACAGGTCGGGACTCAACTGGTGGTGGTGGGGTGGTGGAGGTTGCCGTGTTAGCACACTGAAATGGCAATGTGATAGATTGTGAGCAGACTTATTTAGCAGGCTTATATTTGATTGGCTAGGAATTACCCAGCTAATGGTTCGATGCTGTAAAGCTGCTAGTCTTCGCGCTAGAACAACGCTGTGCTTACATTTCCCAGCATACTTTGCATGGGACTAATTGAGAGAGTAAATTTGAAATTAAGTGTAATTAATTATTAATTGTAATTGTTAAATTAAGTATTTTATGCAAAATGAGACAAGAAGGAGACTTGATAATGTTTAATATTATGTTATGTTGGGATTTAGAGGGGTTTCTGTCCTGTTGGATGTTTATGGAGGTTACAATTGTGGAAAAGAGTGGAGCTAATGGTTAACTCGACGACTGGTTCCCTACCATTGAACTTTCAATGTGTATTGCACATATTCTCATGAAGTAAATACTGTGGAATTATCCCAAGTCACTGACCTGGGATCTATAAACCCCAAGCTGCATCATACTTGTCAAACAATATAAAAAAGATCATATACGATAAAGCTAACAGCAATCTGCCAAGATCTCTGCAGTTATTTGAACAGATTACATTTAAGTAAGGGAAACACAATTCAATTATGTTTAGCTACACAAAATATTTGAGTAGAGCCTAAATTTTAATTTCAATTTGAGGAAACTCATTTTGATTGTGTGAAACCAATGTTCACAATTGAATTAAGTCAAACCAACAAATGGTTTTTTTTTTTTCAGTGAGAAACAGATCAACATTTAAGTCCTTTTTTACTATAAATCTCCACTTTCACTTCCATAGTCTTCTTCATCTCTTTTTTTTGGCGTATTATTTCAAAAGGAGGAGATTTATAGTAAAAAAGTATTTAAATTTTGATCTATTTCTCACCCACACTCACATGTTTAAGAGTGTTTCATCTGGAAAGCACTGCATTTCCTAAATGTCTTTATAAAATCTGATTAAAGATTAGATTTACAAACATTCTAAATCATATACGTCTCAAAGGCTTGTACTGAGTGTTCTGCTGACATCCGAGAGGAAATGTCTATATTGCAGATGACAGTGGCAGTTCTGGCTTACTTGATGCCCTAGGTGAGCCCTAGGTGAGATCCGACGTGGCGGAAAAATCTAAATTCTATCATCATTTAATCGACATTATGACATCCCAGATGTGTATGACTTTCTTTCTTCTGCTGAACACAAATGAATACATTTTTAGAAGAATATCTCAGCTTTGTAGGTCCATACAATGAAAGTAAATGTTGGTTAGAACTTTGAAGCCATAAAAAATCACATTAAAGCAGAATAAATGTAGTCCATAAGACTCCAGTGGTTAAATCCATATCTTCAGAAGCGACATAATAGGTGTGGGTGAGAAACAGATAAATATTTAAGTATTTTTTTAACTTTATATCTCCACATTCACATCTTAAAGTCACATGTGATGTCTGTTTATTTTCACTTTCTGATCTGAAAGTGTAAGTGGAGATTTATACACACCTTTCATATTACTTCTTAAGACATAGATTTAACCACTGGAGCCTTATGGATTACCTTTATGCTGCCTTTATGTGCTTTTTTGGAGCTTCAAGAATCTGGCCAACTTGCATTGTATGCATTGTACAGAGCTGAAATATTCTTCTAAAAATATTAATTTGCATTCTGCAAAAGAAAGAAAGCCATGTTTCTGTAATGGCATGAGGGTGAGTAAATAATGAGACAATAAAACTAAACAATGAATATAGAAATGAAGTAACTAGACACACACACACACACACACACACACACACACACACATGTTGTGTTTCCATGTTTTATGGGGACTTTCCATAGACATAATGGTTTTTATACTGTACAAACTTTATATTCTATCCCCTAAACCTAACCCTACCCCTAAACCTAACCCTCACAGAAAACTTTCTGCATTTTGACATTTTCAAAAAACATAATTTAGTATGATTTATAAGCTGTTTTCCTCATGGGGACCGACAAAATGTCCCCACAAGGTCAAACATTTCGGGTTTTACTATCCTTATGGGGACATTTGGTCCCCACAAAGTGATAAATACACGCTCACACACACACACACACACACACACACACACACACACACACACACACACACACACACACACACACACACACACACACACACAAATAAAGAAAATGGCAGAATACATACAGATTGCTGCTTGTGCTATTACATATATTTTCTAATTTCAAATGTAATCCTCCTCTCCTAGTTTTCATTAATGCAAAATCATCAATGACTATCAAATCTGCCCAGTAATCACATGGTTGATTCTTATTTTCTCAAGACCAATGAATCGATCCTGTGCCACGGTGTACCTATACTAATGATTATAGTTATCTTATGTCTGTTCAGAATGTAAGAATGCATTAAGAATGCGATACATGCTTTGCATGATTTGGGGCACCTCTCTCCCATCTTGATCTTGCAAGCTCAGGGCAGGGGTGATCGATCAGGTACCCTGCCGTGCCACCCCAGTGAGCGTTGCCACCCTAGGCGCCTGCCTAAATCGCCTATGCCAGGATCCGCTACTGGCAGGTGAACAAACAGCCTAAAAAATACATATTCCATATGCAAACACACACATTAAATAGACGTATCGGTGATGTACGTGTGCTCTCAGGGATTTCTTTGTAGAAATCAGAGTGTAAATATTGCTTTCTGTGCGGCTGTCATGTTATGGTGAGTTTCACCTTTGTCTGCCATTTTTCAAGATGACACTATTCTGTACAGTGTCCTTCCACAGTTACAAAACACAATATTTCGATATATACATTGCCATCTCAAAATTGTATTCCTTGTTAAATAGCTAGCAACAAGACAAGCTAAAGATATCATTCCAAAACAGCAGTAGAACTGAAGATAAGAGTAAAATATACAAAATGAGTCTGCTGAACACTGACATTGGTTGTGTCATGTATATATCTTACCACACTTCCAATTTCACTTCCACATTGTTCTTGCTTTCTTTTTTTTTTTTTTTTGTCGATTCGCATTATTTGTGCACATTGTCACTTACTGATCAAAGGTGGAGATTTATAGTAAAAAAGGACTTAAATACTGATCTATTTCTCACCCACACACACACACACACCTATCACACACACACCTATCACACCTGCCATCAATAAAAGTAACTTCTAATCACAGGATTAGGATCGTAGGACAAGATGTAAGATATCGTTCCAAAACAGCAGTCAAACTAACGATAAGAGTAAAATATACAGTATGAGACTGCCGAACCTTGTCCTGGTTGTGTCGTGAACTGTTTCTAATTTACCGCTTCAAATAGAAACAAGCAAATAATTATCATTTTTCTTGTAATAAAACAAACAAACACATTTCTTCAATTCTGAGACATTGGGAATCGAGAGTTGACTCCGTGAGCGTCAAGTTCGCTCAGAGGCATGACATGTTCATAAAGGTTTCGAAGCTTCATGAAGCAATGCTTCGAAAGTGCCCATCACTAGTTTAAAACACTTGCATGCTGATTGCAAAGATGCAGATTTTCAGGGGGGCTGAGATGAAATTTAGGGGGGCTAAAGCCCTCCTAAAAAGGGTCTAGTAATGCCCATGCGTTCGGACTTTGTTTATTTTCTCGATCAACAAAATGTTAAACAGTACAAAAAGCACTAATTGTTAAATTATCATAATTTCTTGAATAATCATTGCAGTCCTTTTGTAGTCCGTTAGCCATCAGTTAATCCTATCCGTTTTTCCATTTGTAAGAAGCAATCACAAGAGTCGATTCTGAGTCCCCTCATCACTCAAGAGAAAGAATGGCCTCTAGACCGACATCAGTAGTCTGTGATGACATTTCACTTTGGACAAAAATAATTACCAAGGGAAATGACACATTTTTTGACAAAAAAATTGCTTGGTTCATGAACAGTACAAAAGATAAAGTTTGCGCCACCCTCGTCCTATCGCCCCCAAAAAAAAATAATGCAGAACTGAAAATGAGGAATTTGGGTCACTAAACTAAGAGAAAATGATTAAGAAAAAATGATTAAGAGAAAATGACTCCCACAATGTTTAGTAAGAGCAACTGTTGTGAAGGATCATTGATTTAGACAGAAGCAGTAATAGTCTGCGTGGGTGTTAACTATGACTCATTGGGACTTTTGAGAAATGCAGTAAATGTATACCGTAGTTTGTTTGCTATATAAGGATCCATCACCCTTCAACAAAAAATTGATAATTAATTTGAGGTCCATCCTTCCGATCTGCTAACAGATTCTTGCATGAGACTCATCATGTGTGCAAATCTCACTTAAGATAAAGTCTGTGGCAAATGTGTTGTTTAAAGTGTCAAGAGTTCATGAAACTCAACGTGCAGAATGCAGCCGGTTTGTCAGATACAAAAAAAAAAGGAATAATAATTAAACATGTCAATGTGACATATTTAAGACAGTTTTGTATTTCTGTCAAAATTTTGTAATTATTTATTTATTTCAATCTGTGGTTCAAGGCTTCGCTTTATTTAAGAATAAATTAATATCCTCATAGAGAAAACGAATAGGGGAAAATTCACACTGTGTTGACACACATAGTTTGATCACCCTTGTGTGGTTTAATCAAAACATTTGAACAAATCTAGAATTTTACAGAAAATGTCGTGTTAGCCCTTCACCCATCTCTTATATATAGTATATTTAGACAAGAACAAGACAAGCTAGTTCCTTCTTTGTTGCTGTTACTTCCTTCTTCAGAAACATATTTTTTTTTTCAATTCACCACGTATACATAGCAAGTGCCTACTTTATAATTTTGTAATTTTCTACGTTTTTCAAAACACACTTAATGTTCCTGTTAAGTTTTTAGTGTTCGTTTTGTTTAGGTCAGAGGTGTGAACTTCACAGGAATTGTTTTGTGAGCAGCATTCAGTTTAATTACTGTTGTGTATCTTGCATTAGCCTACATTAGAAATGAAAAACACCTATTCAAATGCACTAATATTATTCTTCATGAATATTTCATTATATCATGCCATTTTAAGTGTGGCACAACAAACAGTGTTCACCCTCACCTACATATCATTCCAAATTCGTGGAATACAATAGGTGATATTTTTCCGCTATTATCCATACAAAGAAAGTGGATGGTGTTTTTTAATTTCAAGCTTTATAAACGACCAAAAAAACTAATCAAACAAACAAACAAAAACACCTTTTTTTTATATTTGAGGGCCATGGTGGAGGGGGACATTTTCAGAAAATAATGACAAATATCAGTCGGTTCATCATATAAAGCTATAATATGACTTTAAAATACTTGGAATATACCATATGACATATTGGAAACTTTAATGATACGTTTATTCAGGCCTGGCTCTACAGGGTCAGGGGTTTATTTTAAGGGGTGAACTTTTTCCTTTAAGAAGTCTACTAATCAAATAAAGAAATGAAAGGATCTTATTTGTGGTGCCGAATGAATATCTATTGTAAAACTTCCAAAAATGTCAAAATATTAAGATTAGTCTAGTCTAGATTTAGGCCTGGAAATCATTTTGAGGTACAAACACTGGAAGACTACAATACATATGGTGGTGGTTTTGGGTTTGCATGGCTTAACCCACACCCATATTTTTCACAGGACTTACTTCACTCTACTTCCTCTCTCTCTTCCTGTCATGTGTACTACAGTTTGCTAACTTCTATTCTGTAAAGCAACTGTGTTCTGTTTCAGGAAACCAAAAAAATTCTCATACCTTCTCATGATAGTAGTATTTTTCTAAGCTGCTGTATTTTAACAAAGGTAAGTTTGTTAAACTTTAACAAATTATGTGAAAAATTATGACTAGAGTAGTTTCTTTTATTAAAGTGACTCGATTTTGAGAACAGTTATATCTTGCCTGTCTGCATAGCACTGTGTTCCCTAATGGACCCATACTATTATCAAAGATGAATCAGAATAATATTCATATCTGTGATGTTGATTTACTGTGTATAAAATAGCCTATGTAACCTCTTTAGCCAGTATAAAAATCATTAAACTTAAAATATTTTTTTGTGTGTAAAATTAGTAAAGTTAATTTTTCTAAAGGATTTGGAGAACTTGCGTAACGACAATCGTCAAAATAACTACTTTTTTTTTTTTGCAAACATTTACTTACCCTAATGTCGTTCCTAACAACAAAAGTGGAAAGTTTTATACTGCCAGTGCAAAACTCCAAAAAGGACAGAAAAGCACCGTAAGGGCTCACTTTGTTTATTTGTAAATTTAGATTATGCCCAAATAATTTTTAAATGATCTTTCTCTGTTTTGATAAATAAATCGTTTAATGTTATGTATTGAGATCAGCTATGTACATACTTAATTAGATAACTTTATTCCTACATCTGCCACTGTCATGCGAGGATTTAGTAGTTTGGTGGATAAATATATAAATCCGAATTATAATATTAAGTTTAACTAATCGGTTGACTGATGAAGTTTTCACTTTGAGTACAAGGGTTTCAGGGTTTGCATTTTATTTGAAGATTTCTCTGGAACGGATCATGAGCTGTAGATAGCAATAGATAAGTAGAGTGTGTGTCTGACAAAGCAGTCAATGTGAGAGAGCATTGTCACTTTCTGCAACTGATAAGCATTGCAGAAACCACTCGGCACTAAAAATAAAAACATGGTCAAGAAATGTCCTACCAGTAAATGATGCCTATGACCACAAAAGTCTTCTGCAGTCATACATTAACTTTGTGTGAGAAATGGACCAAAGCTCATGTCAACGTTCACTGATAGTCTTCCCCTCCACCAGAGCTCACAAGAACCATTTGGCTTGTGTTCAATTCAAAAATGTTTAAAGTCATTGAAGCCAATCACTCTTTGCTCTCATGTTCACGTGTCATCGCGACACACATTTAGAAATTTACCACAAATGATATTTGAGTGCTATGACAGAGGGGAAGATTATCAGCGAATAACATTTTTTCGTTTCCTCACAAAACACTTTTGTATTACTTCAAAAGACTTGTGCCCTGATTTACAACAGGTTTACATGTATACAAACATGTGCAACTTGATAGCGCACTCAAAAAATGTCTGAGCTGATCTACTAACGTACAGTAGTCTTCTAAGTATTGCATCTTTAAGATGTGTAAAATAGCACGTATTGACAATTTTTGCATGCAAAATTAATATACAATTTAGAGGCATGCCTTCAAATGCGCATAATAAAGGCAAATGTCGATGCAAATACATCAAATTGCACTTGCAAAGGGGTTTATCGAGCCTGAAAGTCATTTCATAAATTGCAAGAGCAAATTAATATGAATAAAAAAAATGCAGGTATTAATTTGAATCGAGCTGTGCATCATCCTGTCATTAGCTGCTTTTCCATTATCGGGCCAGTGCGAGCCAATAGCCTCGGTCCTCGAGACCAAAATCGATCTGCGTACCCACCAGCGAGCTAAATGCTGAGAAGAGTATAGCTGCAAACAGAGCTCCAAATAGGGACAGGAGCTCCAAACCGCCAGGTTTCCCCCCTTTTGGAGTTAGCACGTGCCACTTTTGGAATTACCATGCCCTCTTCTGGAAAACCACAACCTATTTGGGAGATTCTGCCACCATTTGTATTTAACTGTCAAAATATTTTAAGTGGTGGTTCTACCCAGTGCTCGCTTGTGGTCTGGCCGGTACACACCAGTACTCCGAAAAAGTGTGTTTGGCTCCCATAAAATGAGCAACATGTGCTGGCAGCCTCTGTGTCTCTCTCGAGCGCAACTTAAACATGGTCACGATATTTGCGGTTTGAAATTCAGATATCGTTTTAGTGTAAATCATTGGTGTGATGGCTAAACGTGAACATATTGCATTTTCTTCTTTGTAAATTAATCTTATCAACTACACTTACACTTGCTAAATAGCAGGGATTTTATTATCCTATTAGTAAATATATTTATGAATAAATGCCATATTAGCTTGAATAAAATTATGTTTTTATTTAGTGAGAGCCGTACTGTAAGTCAGTGTGGATTTGGTGCAATTAGCACACGCAAAAGCCTCTTTTTGGAGGGCGTGTCCAACATATTTGCCTGTGCATCTATTTGCGCAGTTTTACTTAGTAAAATACCTGCAATTCAACCACAACGAGTACAGGCGATTTGATAAGATTGCCAAGCAAATTACCACTTAGTTAAGGTCTTAGTAAATCAGGGCCTTTAGATCACTTTAAACTTTTTAGCACTGAAAAAATAAGCTCAAACCTTCTGCCTAAAATCTTTTGTGTTTCATGGCACAAAGAATATAAAACAGTGTTGGAACAACATAGGGGTAAGTAAATGGTGACAAAATGTTTATTTTTGTTTTGGAGCGAACTATTCTATTAGGATGAAACTTTTTTTTTCTTTTTGCTGTAAGCATTTTTACAGTCCGTAAAATTACGTATTGCTGACCACTTACATCTCGCTGTGTAAACTAAGGTGTAAATATACACAAAAAAAATTTTTGTGGTAAAGTGAAAATAGCAGAAAATATTAAGTACTTTCTACATTTAATCAGTTAGTTTAAGCGTGAACTTGAAAATATTAAGTAAATTCAACATGTATACTCAATTCACATATGGAAATATTCATTCTCTAGCTTCAAGTAAATATTATTTATTATTGTTTGTTATCTTTACAACGTGTCATCATGCATCAATCATAAAGTAGAAAGCCTTGTCATATTTATTTGCTAATTAGTGTAAATTTCACAGGTAAATATAATAAGATAATTTTACTTAACTTTTCAAAGTTGTTCCCAGCATACTTATAATATTAGGGAGCATGGTTTTTGTTTTCAAGTTGATGTACCCATTTTTATTGTCGATTTTGAAATATATTGTTATATTTGGTGTCTTGTTTTGTAAAGTCTGAAGTCTGAATCTTGTTTCTATCGCCATTAAACCAGAAACAGAGTATTGCAAAGTACATTTTACTCAAAAATGTAAAAAAAGAATTGTGTGTAGCTTTTAGCCTTCCTCCTATTTTTGTTTGTGTTTAATATAAAAACCACTTGAAAAAAAATTTAGCTTTCTGAGTGGGCTAAAGTAACCTTCATGTTATGGTGAGTTTTACCAGGTGAAGGGGTAGAAGCACGATGAAGCTATAAATGTCCAATTCATGCAGCAATGACCACATACAGAATAGCAGCCACTCCCATCTCTGAAATGTATCACCCACATTGACATCTGCTAAAAACATTTGCAGTTTTTCAAGTTGCTACTTCTTCCGTGCAATGCCTTTCAAAACTGTTGCATAACTGTTGCAAAACTGATCAGAAGTGATGTAATATACAACGTATTTAAATGTAGATTCCCATCTCAGTTTTAATACAGCAAGTTAATTTCCTCTCTTTTCGGTGAGGGACTTGTACAATTTCTGGATTTAGATATACTGTGTTTGGTAAAATTGATAATAACAAATGCTGTTTTACATTAGGATATGCTTCAGTCACTGTGTCTGAGGGGCCTTCTCTTGTTGTTGGTGGGAAGACATGGTAAGTATACACTTTGTGCAGATGTTCTTGAACTGCATTTTACGTTTTCAAGATTATATCAGACCTCAGTCAGAGAAATGGTAAATGGTCTGCACTTATATAGCACCTTTTTAACCTTAACGGTTTTCAAAGTGCTTTACACTGCATCTCATTCACCCATTCACACACACTCACACACCAATGGCAGCTGAGCTGCCATGCAAGGTGCTAGCCTGCCATTGGGAGCAACTTGGTGTTTGGTGTCTTGCCCAAGGACACTCCGCGTGTGGAGTCTTGTGGGCCGGGAATCGAACCACCAACCCTGCAATTAGTGGACACTGAACTGTTACTCTGTTCCAAAACCTAGTGAGCTGCATTGCTATCTACAGCCTACATAGACAGGTGTCTTCTAAGCTACATGAAAGCTTAAATGAGAGCCATGCACCCATGGCCAACTAATCAGACAAGGATTTGTAATATAAAGTGATATTATTAGGGAAATAAATTTGCTTGAGACACTTGCTCTTACTGTATCTCTCCAAGAACTAGAAAGACATCTAAGCACTGTCAATGGTTGTTTCAGTAACCCCGTCATAAGAGAAAGACTTTGAGGCTCTTGAAATATCTTGTATTTTCTCAAGTGCATAAATGGGATATTTGAGGCTCCTTTAAAGGGTGCTCAAAGGTTCTCCAAAAGGTTCCGCCAGTGTGGCATGTAAGAGACCTCAAATAGTACTTCTCACATGAAATGCACAAGAGACTTGACTCCCAATTGAATTTGAGTAGAGCTTATGCTGATGCAAGAGCAGAGCAAACAGCATGTTACTCATAAGCAGGCCCAGATGGAATCTGTGGACTTTTTTCACATTATATGCTCTAAATTTAAGGTCAGATTTGTGGAATTCTGCAGCAGGGATTTAAATATAGTAAAATATATCAAATTTAGCTGAGAGTACTACACTCTTATTGGTAGCTGAAAACATCATGAAATCAGCCAAAATATGTAATAAACAATCATGCAAATGGTGGAAAATGTGTAGAATTTTAATTAAAGACATATGTCGCAATGTCGAGTTTTTGACACACGCGGATTACATCTGGGCCTACTCATAAGCATGAAAGTACACAAATATTGGGTAAAATATTCGTAACTATTTTATTAGAGTTTATTAGACTGAACTCTTTATATCAACATAATAATGGAGAAAGATGCCTTACTTTTGAAACAGCCTTTGCATCCCATATCATTATATACAGTATATGTCTTAAAATACTGGCAACATAGGCAGCCCACTAGGTTCTGGAATTGAGCCTGTGTCTCACAAATGTATGCAGTTTGTACTGTGCTTTTTTATTATTATTTAAAATTGACAAAAAATGCATTAAATGTTACTGAGCAAAAATTCAGTATGGTGAATCATGAAACGATTGTTTAAAGATGGAACTGAAGTTTAAACTGTTTGTTGTAGTCTACACTCAGGAGCAATGCTTAAAAGCTTCAGTAAACACGTGTGGAGACTGCATCAAGTCCGGGCCTGGCTGTGCCTGGTGTAAACATGTGGTAAGCCCTGTTTTAAAGATTGGTAGATTCTCTTGACAATGGTGCAGATGTTAGTATCTCAGTAGTGGGGTAAATATGCAACACAATTTAAATGGAGTTCAAAAATGAGAAAGAATTGCCTGAACTGAGCTCTCATGTAATACAACTGTTTTGATTCATCGACTTGCCTAGACAGACTTTTTTGACTTGCAGCATAAAGTTTGATCCACTTTGCAGCTCATTCTGGCCACGAACTGCCTACTTAGACACGAAGAGACCTTCTAACTGACATTTAAAGTGAACACAATTTTTGTTGGTTTTTTTACATGCTGTTTAGGACCAGTGATACCAAACATATACATATAAGTTCCTGTTTTTTTTAAATATATTGTTTTCTCACTAAGCACCTCAAATAAAACTATGAATATCTTTCAAGAATCAGAAGCTGACAAACTTTGGTAAATCCAGTAATATAATAGCTATGCTTGGTGCCTTTTAAGCACAATTTTGTTTCCTGGTCAACTGCTACAAACTTGACTTCTCTAAGTTGAATTTTTGTTGTGAAATCTTATTAAAACTTGTGATTTTCACAAGTGCTTTCCAGTCAGTAAAAGGATTTTGGGCAGTCTATGGTCTGAGAGTCCAACATTGATCAGTCTAATTCTCAGTTATTTGAACTAAAGAAAGTGTCAAGCTCTCCTTCACATCCTGTTCTCTGTTTAATTTAAACCACAGAATTTCACCAAGACTGGGGAGCAGGAAGCTGTGCGTTGTGACACTGTTGCTGTGCTTAAAGAAAAAGGGTGTGCATCTACAGATATAGAAAATCCTCCGAATAACTTTGTAGCAATAGAAAACAAGCCTTTGAATGCAAACATTGAAATCCCAGTGCAAATCCAACCACAAGAAATAAAACTGAATCTCAGACCAGGTATGTTCTATTCTTTGGGCTTATTTACAATACACTTAAGCCACATTCACACTAATCTGTTTTCATTTGAAAATGTTGTTGTCAGTTTCCTAACCTCATAGTTTTCAAAAGTATGTGGTAATAAAGTGCGTTTTTTGTAGGCCTTAAAGGTTTTCAGTCCAGGATATGTGTGGTCGAAATGAGTAAAAGTAGCGTGTGTGTGTGTGTACGGGTGTGTATGTACGTGTGTGTGTGTGTGAGTGGCCGGGTTTGGGTGGTTTAAGAGGATATTTTTTTTTAGGTTACAAACTGGTAATTACAAGGGTATCATGCTATATATATGGTTTATGAGGACCTTTCTAATGTCCCCATAATTCAGATTAATTAAAAAAAAGATACTAAACAATTTTTTTTGGAAAATGTAAAAATGCAGAAAGTTTTTTGAGAGGTTTAGTTTTATTTTCTCTGAAACTGTTATGCTGATAATTTTTTTTTTTAAATAAATATAAACGATTAAATTAGAAAAATGCAAAATATAAATATTTTCACAAGTGGATTCATACTTCGGAAAATCGCATACATTTGCAAGTTTTTATTTTTCTATTAAACGTGGTTCTAAAAATATATATACATTTTTTCTTAATATGTTTTTCTTTTCTCAGGAATGCCCCACACTTTTGACTTTGATTTTAAAAGGGCAGAAGGTTATCCTGTGGATCTTTACTACCTGATGGATCTCTCCTACTCTATGAAAGATGATTTGGAGAATGTGAAAAGGCTGGGCAAAGATTTACTTGATGAGCTTACTAAATTCACAAGAAATGCCAGAATAGGTGAGTTTATGTAAATATATAATATATACATATTCAGTACTGTGCAAACGTTTTAAGCACTTGTGAAAAATGTTGCAAAAGTTTTCATTTGTCAATTAAAAATAAAAAAGCTAAATCGATATTTGCTGTGACCACCTTTGCCTTTCCTATCCTAGTTACACCTGGACACAGTTTTTCTTGGTTGTTGGCAGATAGGATGTTCCAAGCTTCTTGGATAATTCACCCTAATTCTTCTATCTATTTCAGCTGACTCAATTGCTTCTGTCTCTTCATATAATCCCAGACTGACTTCATGTTCGGGGGGGGGGGGGGCACTGTGGGGGCAATGTCATCTCTTGCTGAGCACCCCGTTTTTCTATTCTAATCTTTTCTATTTGCAAAAGTCATGTTTGGGAGTCTAAAATGTATTTTTCCTCTTGACACACAATTATTCGATTAATCGTCAAATGAATTGTTAGATTACTCGAGTACCAAAATAATTGATAGTGACAGCCCTTAGCCCTTTCCACTATTCTGTAATTTATAGGCTGCAGTTTCATGTTAAGTGTCCCACACTGTAAAATTGCATTCAATTTACGGTAATTGTGAAATGCTAATACAGTATTTATTTGAACTGAACAAATAAAATGTTATGAATAGTTCTGTTGATAATTCACTATGAATTATCATTGTGACATACTGGCCCTAGGGCTGGGCGATATATTTATTATTCACAATATAATCATGATTAATATTGCAGAATATGAAAAATGGCCAACATTGTGAATATAACAATGATTAAAAAGTCCTTTTACATAGAAGTTTCACATAGAGTGCATCAGTAGACCAATTTCACGATCCTTCAGGACTACACAATTAATCAAAATAACATCAAAATGGCGAATTGGCCTGTGGCAGGGTGGAGGGCGGGGCCGGGTTGCGATTATACACACCTGGTCCCTTATCAGGTTAATTAAGCCTCCGAAAGGGATAAAGATCGATGGCAGACGGTGGTGCGACAAGAGAGAGATAGTTTACGGACATGTCCGTCATGTGTGTGTGTTGTTGTCGTCTTTTGTTTAAGTTTATTATTAAAATATTATTTAAATCGTTAAGCCGGTTCTCGAATCCTCCTTTCAATTGAACTACGTTACATGGTCATATGTGATTATTAATCCACATAAGGCTGTGATTAAAAGAAAGATAAACATGGCCTGTGTGTGATTCAGATCAAACCGGTGATTCGCTGATCTGATGGCAGCGCTCTCAGATCAGTTCACATGCATTGTGAAATCAAAGTAATGCAGGTTCAAGCATTCACACAATTCCAAACATTAGTAACAGCTACAAGTTATTACACAAATTTACAAACTCGGCACAGAATATGAAAAAGAGTTGACAACATTTCATGAAATGCAGATCATTGTAAACTGTCAAATACACATTGCCCTTTCGGTGTCAAAATATACGATTCTTGTGAAGTAAACAGGACAGAAATATATGTCTTTTTTATAACACGAATCTAATAATCAGAATAATAAAGATAATTCAACATTATATTATAATAACAAACCTGACATGTCCCATGGTAATATTTTAGAACTGTAACAATGTCAAAGTCTTTCTAGCAAGTCAGTCCACTAATGGCCATCTGTGGAATGCTCTCGGTAGACTATTTCCAGTCATGATGAAAGTGTAGCTCTTATATACTTGAATGTGGGAACACTGAAATGTCAAAAACGGTTGGTCAAGATTACGATAAAAGAACATATTTCAATTCAGCAGTAAAATCTGACAATGCTGGTACCATAAAAGTGCGTCTTTACCTCAGATTACGCAAAAAATAATATTTTTTCCCAGCTTGTATAGCTAATGCGCATGCAAGTTTTTTTTAGATGATTGACAGGCGATGTCTGTATCTAAAATATTACCATGTGAGTGGTGGTGGTGTAGTGGTCTAAAGCACATAACTGGTAATCTGGTAATCAGAAGGATGCTGGTTCGAGCCCCACAGCCAACACCATTGTGTCCTTGAGCAAGGCACTTAACTCCAGGTTGCTCCAGGGGGATTGTCCCTGTAATAAGGGCTCTGTAAGTCGATTTGGATAAAAGAGTCAGCCAAATGCATAAATGTAAATACGATTGGCTCTTTTACCTGTAAGGCGGTACTACCTTTCTGAAGGTAGACCATTGAGCGTTCCATGTTCTCCCATTCATTTTAATAGAAGTGGCCTGACTCTGCTAAATATCCATCCATCCATCCATCCATCTTCAACCGCTTATCCGAAGTCGGGTCACGGGGGCAGCTGCTCCAGCAGGGGCCCCAAACTTCCCTATCCCGAGCCACATTAACCAGCTCTGACTGGGGGACCCCGAGGCGTTCCCAGGCCAGTGTGGAGATGTAATCTCTCCACCTATTCCTGGGTCTTCCCCGAGGCCTCCTCCCAGCTGGACGTGCCTGAAACACCTCCCTAGGGAGGCGGCCAGGGGACATCCTTACCAGATGCCCAAACCACCTCAACTGGCTCCTTTCGACGCAAAGGAGCAGCGGCTCTACTCCGAGCTCCTCACGGATGACTGAGCTCCTCACCCTATCTCTAAGGGAGAAGCCCGCCACCCTTCTGAGGAAGCCCATTTCGGCCGCTTGTACTCGTGACCTAGTTCTTTCGGTCATGACCCAACCTTCATGACCATAGGTGAGGGTAGGAACAAAAATTTACCGGTAGATCGAGAGCTTTGCCTTTCGGCTCAGCTCTCTTTTCGTGACAACGGTGCGATAGAGCGAGAGCAATACTGCCACCGCTGCCCCGATTCTCCGGCCAACCTCCCGCTCCATTGTCCCCTCACTCGTGAACAAGACCCCGAGGTACTTGAACTCCTTCACTTGGGGCAAAACCTCATTCCCTACCTGGAGTACGCACTCCATCGGTTTCTGCTAAATAGTCTCTGGCAATGTTCAACTGGGTTTAAAAAATAAGTCAGTGAAGTAGCTTTGCACACCTTTTTCATTCACAAAAATGTATTAGTAAAAATATATGAAGGTAAATAATGCTTTTTATTAAGCTACTTTGTATCATTTTATATGAAATATAAATTAAAAAAGTGCATATCAATTAAAATTACTGAATTTCATTCTCTGTGTTTATTTAGTCAAAAACGAATAATATATATTTTTTTTAATAATCTTGAAAATATTAATCTACTTGGCTGGAATGGCTGTTTGGAGGAAATAATGGTTCCTCTGATCACTTTTGAGCCAATAAAATAAATTTTGATCCATTTTAGAGCAAATACATAAATATCGAGATATATAGAATATCGTCGATGGGCTGAAAAATATCGAGATATAATTTCATGTCGGCATGAAACGGAAGTTGCGACCGACTTTACTTCAGTATTGTGATGTTTTTCCTAGTAAAATGGCTTATTGAACAAGAAAAAAATGTTGGCCTGGGAGTTTATCCATCAGTTGTTGATTGGATTGCATAAAGTGGCCGTTGCATACCGGAGTGGAGGCAGATGTGAATGAGTTTGCAGTGGACACAAACACACACCCCTGCCACCATGCTGCTTGAGCCAGAGTGTGTTATCGGTGAAATTGAGCAGCAATCTCAACACATTGATCATCAAACTGACAACATAAACACACAAGCACATCGTGGTCTTGGCTTCTGACGAGGCTGTAGCAGTTGAAAAACGAGCAAGCAAAAGATAACAATATTTTAACATTTTGAATCACTAAATATAAAGGGGAAAAAAACACTTAATCATGCTGTTCATCACAAGATACCTTCATTAAAAAGTATGAATAAACTCCAGAGGTATCCAAAGTGTTGTATTCAGTAGTGATCACATTCAAGCGTGAAATATCTCGAACACATCCACGAATTAGCCGTTATTCCACCTCATTCGAAATGTAAATTCAAGCCAGCTGGCCGTAACCAAGGAAATTTGGGGTAAGAAACTTGAGTTTTGTAGGAAAACAGCCGAAAATACACCTTTTTTTTAGTTTGTTGATAGGTCAATTTGTTTTATATATATATATATATATAAAACAGCCAATATGCATGGATGAATAAGACCAGTAACATGCATTAATAAAATAAATAGGGGAAATTTTTATTTCATGCCGAAATATCGCCAAGCCTTACTGACAACCAGTAAACACCATGAGAGCATCACACAAAGCAGAGATACTTTTAAAAATAAGAGATATATATCCATTACAAGCTCCAAAACTGATCCAGTGAGAAATCATTAGTATCTATGATTTGATTACCATCTTTGCTGTATTTTTGTAATGCAAATCACTAATTATTAAGCAGCTGCATAAAGGTATCGAAGGTTAAACTGTTATTGCTGTTATTGGTGGTATTCTGACAAACATTTACAGTATATCTGATTTAAATCTGAGTTTTCACAAAGTAGCGCTGGGATGAGGGGCTGATGAGAGATTGTGAGCACACCCATTTCATTGACACCGACAGTGGACGTGATGGAGTTAGTGAAACTGAAAGTATGAATAAATCCTAAACTGTCACTAACTGTCGCAACTCATGTTACATCAAGAACACTCAGATTTGGAGCCTGGGTAGCTCACTGACTAACACCCCTAAAGTTGTGAGTTTGAATCTAGGGTGTGCTGAGAGACTCCAGCCAGGTCTCCTTAGCAACCAAATTGGCCCGGTTGCTAGGGAGGATAGAGTCACATTGGGTAACCTCCTCGTGGTTGCTATAATGTGGGTCTTCCTCTCGATGAGGCACGTGGTGAGTTGTACGTGGATGCTGCAGAGAATAGCGTTGGCCTCTACACTCGCTACGTCTCCTCGGTAACACGCTCAACAAGCCATGTAATAAATTGCATGGATTGACAGTCTCAGACACGGAGGAAACTGAGATTCGTCCTCCACCACCTGGATTGAGTCACAATGTAACCACGAGGACTTAGAGTGCATTGGGAATCGGGCATTCCAATTTGGGAGAAGAGGGGTGAAAATCACAAAAAAGTACACTCAGATTTGGCTTTGCTTATTTATTTCATATTTAATTCATTTTTATATCCCTTTTGCAGAATCTTTGTTCTCTCTGTGTCTAACTATACAGCGAGTCAGAATTACTACCGTAACGAGTCTTGAAAATTGTCACCTTAATATACATATTCATCTGCTTGTCTGAGAGTATAAATTTGTGAATGCTCAGAATGGTGAATAACACCCCCCAGTGGCCATAATGTTGTGCTTCGAGAGCTGAGCAAGCACTCATTCATTAGGAGTTAGCAGTATATGTGTGATTTTGTTTGTGCTGCGATAAAAACAAAAAAATCAGTCCTGAATTTAGGCATGATTAATCTGATTGCTGATCTAGATCAGTGGCCGATCGATCAGTGCATCCCTAAATTAAATAATATCATCTTTTAAAAAATACTTTCCCTTTCTGCTGACTTCACCAAAGGTATAGGGGCTAAATGCATTGTGAATGGAATTTCACGTTGACTTACACACAATAATAATATTAAAAAAAAACATTTAATAGGTAATGAATCTCCTTTCCTGATTCAGGTTTTGGTTCGTTTGTTGACAAGACGCTTCTTCCATTCACTGATACCAATGTAGACAAGCTCAAAAGACCTTGTCCGGACAAAAATGTACCATGTCAGCCAGCATTTGGCTTTCAGCATGTCCTTTCCCTGACGAAAAACGGAGACCAATTCAAAGACATGGTAGCAAAGCAGAACATATCTGGCAACCTGGACCCCCCAGAAGGAAGTCTGGATGCCATCATGCAAGCTGCAGTCTGCGAGGTGAGATTTGTTTAATTATTTAACATATCATGAAATTATCAGATTTTATACATGGGGGCCTGTGTAGCTCAGCAAGTAAAGATGTTGCCTACCACACCTGGAGTCGCAAGTTCGAATCCAGGGCGTGCTTCAAGTCAGGCTTCCAAAGCAACCACTTGGCCCAGTTGCTAGGGTGGGTAGTGCCACGTCGGGTTTACCTCCTCGTGGTCTCTATAATGTGGTTCTCGCTCTCAGTGGGGCAATGGTGAGTTGTGCGTGGATGCTGCAGAGAAAAGCGTGAAGCCTCCAAACGTGCTAGGTCTCCGAGGTAATACGCTCAACAAGCAACATGATAACATGCACGATTGACGGTCTCAGCGCGGAGGTAACTGAGATTCGTCCTACGCTACCATGAGGACCTAGAGCACAATGGAAATTGGGGATGCCAAATTGGGGAGAAAAAATTATATATATATATATATATATATATATATATATATATATATATATATACATATATACATATATACACACAAAAAAAGGTTTTGCAACACTTGTTTCTCATGATCTTAAAAATCTTTTGCTCTGAAGGTGTATTTGACTTAAAAGTTTTAAATTTGTTTTGTAGACAAAAATATAACCATATTTATTTATTTCATTATAAAACTAAAATGTAATAAAAAAAAAAAAGTTTTTCTATGACTTATAAATATATAACACAGTTTATAGTCACAACCATTTTTTCACATTTTAGAATAACAGTAAAGTCATCTAAACTATGCAATAACATAAATGGAATTATGGGAATTATGTTGTGAATATAAAAATCCAAAATAAATCAAAATTGTGTTATATTTTAGCATCTTCAAAGTAGCCACCCTTTCCCTAGAATTTGCAGACATGTACTCTTGACATTTTCTCAAATAACTACTTGAGGTGTCACCCTAGGATGCTTTTTAAACAATATTGAAGAAGTTCCCATCTATGTTGGGCACTTACTGGCTGCTTTCCTTAAGTATTCAGTCAAAGTCATCCATTTAAAAAAACTTAGTTTTATAATGAAATCAATATTGGCACAATTATATTTTTGTCTACAAAACTCATTTGAAAAATTTAAGAATATGCCTTCAGATTAAAAGGTTTTTAAGATCATGAGAAACATTTCAGTCAAGTGACCCCAAATATTTGAACAGCAGTGTGTGTGTGTGTGTGTGTGTGTGTGTGTGTGTGTGTGTGTGTGTGTGTGTGTGTGTGTGTGTGTGTGTGTGTGTGTGTGTATATATATATATTCATTTTACATACATACCTGAAACAAAACAAAATTTCCGACTTCGACCACCGATTTGAGCAAATACCAAGCTTAATGTTTTCTCCACACACAGAATGAAATTGGTTGGGCAAATAGTAGCACTCGGCTGTTGGTACTGGCCACAGATGACGGCTTCCACATGGCAGGTGATGGAAAACTTGCTGCCATTCTAGAACCAAACAAAGAAACCTGTCAACTGATCAACAACATGTACAGCAAGAACAACATCTGGGTATGATTAATTTCTGGTTTTATAGTTTTTGATATTTGTTAAGAACATCTGAACTAAACCATGAAAAAGTTAAAACTATGGCATGATCTGTTTTCAGGACTATCCATCTGTTGGGCAGATAGCGCGAAAGCTGGAGGAGAAGAACATACAACCAATTTTTGCAGTCACCAAGAAAATGGAAACTGTATACACAGTGAGTAAATCATATTTAGTTTAGTGTTTCCCTCACCGCTATTCAAGAGAAGGGGAATGTGATGAAGACACAACCAATCCAGAAGCCCATGAGCCAACAGCTCATACATACAGTATATGTCAGTGGGAATTGCGGCACTTTTTGCTCCACAGCTCCAACGAAAAGGCCTATTTTTTTCTGAGTTGTAAACTTGTGAGTTGTATGTAATGAGAGAAAACGACTGCAAAATAATATATTGACAGCACATATCGAACACAATTTTCTGTTGCGTTGTCTTCGCTAATTGCACACAAAAACACTGCAATACGCTGTCCAGTTTGCAAATTAAACACTCAATTGATACGGTTCATTAATAGCATCACTTGAATTTGTTGAATCAGTCCAAATCAAACATACAGTAGGAGTCATTGGACTTAATCTGTCAGACAACTCCCCACCTCACTGAATTGGCTAGGATGACTCTTTCTCTCACTAAACAGCAGGTTATCACGTCAAAATAAGATGAAAACCACCACTGTGTTACTGTGCACTTTTTAAAAACAACCTTAAAATGCTAATATGTAAGGTTAACAAAAATGTAAATCAGTCCAACTACCATCTGGTAGTTCATATATCAATGTTTATTAAAAACATATTGGGGAGGTCATTATTTGCATATTATTATTCTTAATAGTAGTTGCACAATGGTGTACTTGATTACAGTTGTGTGTTCTTTAACAGGAGCTAAGCAAACTGATCCCTAAATCTGCAGTTGGAGTGCTTTCTGATGACTCAAACAATGTTGTTAATCTAATTGTGGATGCATACAAAGTGAGTGCAATTGGATTTTGAATTGTGATGTGTTTTATCAAAAGCCTCATCAAAAGTTTATCAAAAATCATCAGCTACCAGAGCAGAGCTTGACCTATTTAACCTATTAAACA
This sequence comes from Xyrauchen texanus, assembly GCF_025860055.1. NCBI lineage: Eukaryota > Metazoa > Chordata > Actinopteri > Cypriniformes > Catostomidae > Xyrauchen > Xyrauchen texanus. The sequence goes on along the minus strand of NC_068293.1, from coordinate 38,754,459 downwards.
GAACCTAACCTCGGAAGTGATTGTGGCACATGATACACTCCCAGACTTCATATCTGTGAAATACACATCGAACTGTAATGGTGAAACAAAGACCAGTGACCAGGGGAAATGTGATAATGTGAAATTTGAAAAGGTGAGTTTACCAAAAGTGTGAAGTTTTAAATGTGAATCACTGGAATATTTCCCCATATGAGTGCTTGCATGTGCAACATTGTAGTGATTTGTTTAGCACAGTTTAGCAATGTTTTGACAAAGTTTCATCTTAAATTTTCTTGATAATAACACTACTAGTACAATGGGAAAAAGGAACTTTTGAATTCGTACATTGTGTATTTGCTTTAGTTTGGCTTATTTGCAAATGAACATGTTATAATAACGAATGCCCAACTCAGACATAAGAGCTTCCAAGATGCACTTGAAGGCAGCATTACAGCATATGTCAATTACCTTACCAACAAGACGAAATACTATAATAATTTTTATTTTTATATCAACATGCTATTTTTAAAACCAAGTCACATCAAAGTGATATCAAGTTTATCAATGTTTTTAAACATTTTTAAATTACTTCAAAAATAACAACTACAATAATACAGTAACAAGCACATGTCATGTACAATATCTTTCATTTCTTAGCACCAACTGTTTTTTGGCTATTATTATTATTATTATTATTACCATTATTATTATTAACCTCACTGTCTTTTTGGACCAATAATTAAAACATTGGTAAACTCAAGAGGTGCAATGAGAGTCAAGGGGTTGACACAGAGGTGCAGTTTTAATTTAGCCAAGATGAGTTCTTGCTAAAATCTGGATCATTCACAGATATTGTAGTTTTGTGAGTTGAGTGGATGAGCTGTTTATATTGTAATAAGTACGTCTATTTCCACTAGTTACTTTCGCATTCAGCCCGATTTGTAGACCTGTTGCAAACGTCAGAGGCAGAAATCAGTGGTAGTCAGCCAAACGCAGCAACAAGGAGGAAACGCGTTCTGTCACATGACTTTTCACCTATATTTTGCTGTGCATACAGGGTATATATATATATATATATATATATATATATATATATATATATATATATATATATATATATATATATACAGTGATGGGGAGTAACAGAATACATGTAACATGATTAAGTATTTAAAATACAAAATATAAGTAACTGTATTCCACTACAGTTACAATTTAAATCATTTTAATTAGAATACATATACATTCAAAATGTATTTTGATTACTTTGCATTTTATTGTCATTTCATTAATTTAATATTTAGTCCTTTCAGATGGAAAACATTTACACATATAAATTATGCGATCCAAAGTGCATTTGAACAGCGGTGAAACACTTTCTTATGATGTGTTACATTCATACGAGCAGACAGAGAAGAAGGTTTGAAGTAAGTTTGGAGCAGAAGAAATAGAAATAAACCTTGTGTAAATTGTAAACTTTACGCCAAGCTAAAATGCTATTTCTAGCCATTTTACATGAACATGTTACCAGACACAATCCTATTTTTTTTATCAAGAAAATTCATGTTCGATCATAATTATTTTTTTTATAGTAAGACCTTTGATATTAGGGCAAAAATCATATTCTTGATAATAATTTTTGTATTGTTTTCCTGTAAAAATGTCTAAAACTCCTTAAAAAAGATACATTTGATTTATATTGTTTTAGAAACAACACTGCATAAGATATTTCATTTTTTCAGAGAATGTTTTTTTAACATGTGTATTTTGTCTGACTGTACTGGCAGAATTTTTATAGTCAAAACAAGTGAAAAAAATCTACCAGTACTGAAGAAGAAATCCAAAGTATTTAGAATATGTTACTGACCTTGAGTAATCAACGAAATATGTAACAAATCACATGTTACAGCATATACTCTGTATTCTGTAGTGGAATAAATTTCAAAAGTAATCTTCCCAACCCTGTATATATATATATATATATATATATATATATATATATATATATATATATATATATACATACACACACACATACATATACATACATATACACACACACACACACACACACACACACACACACACACAGTATTGTGCAAATGTTTTAGGCATTTAAGATGTTTCACAAAAACATTTGTCATAAGATGGATATTTATATCTTCAGCTTTAGTGTGTCAAGAGGAAAAATACATTTTAGACTCCCAAACATTTCTTTTGCACATAGAAAGGTTAGAATAGAAAAGCAGAGCGCTCCGCAAGAGATGGCATTGCCCACACAGTGTGATGTGACATTCTTATTATGCAACAATCCTCATTTTAAATCAATGCTCATGGTAACATCTCATTTAAAGAGTATTAGTTTGAGCATTCTCCCATTATTAGTGTTGTACAGAGTGTTGCACAACTTCTGGCCATTCAAGCCTTCAACATTTCTCATCCAATGATGTGTAAATAATCATAATCATACACATGCCTAATGTTGCAGATTCCTTAATCATCATATTAGCAATATTAATAAGTGCAATAAGACACAATTTTAGACTCTGTGAATTACTTTGTTATTCTTAACGGAATCTTTTCAGGTGACTTTTAAGGTGACAGTTACAGCTGAGAAATGTATTAAGCCTCAGAGTTTCCTCATCGGGCCATTAGGCTTTAGTGAAAAACTAAAGGTAAATGTTGCAACTCGATGCGAGTGTGAATGTGATGACACAAATGAAAATCATCCCCACTGTGGAGGAAATGGCAAAGTCGTCTGTGGTGGCTGCAGGTACTCGAAAAATATCCTTTGCCCTTATTCTTTTCTTTTTAGTTACTTTTACTGGTTTTAAATTCAAAAGGCCCTGTATGGGTGAATCTCACAATAAACATACCTGGGTCGTATTTCACCATATATTTCAACAAAATTATGTATTTCTTTTAGGGTGAAATATAACCAGGACATATTCTTGACATGCTCAATATTAAAACTAACATTTGTTTGAAGTATTATACTTCCACTGTTGCCTACAGCAGTGGCCAAAAGTATTGTCAGTGACATAAATTTTGTGTTTTGCAAAGTTTGCTGCTTCAGTATTTGTAGATAATTTTTTCACATGTTTCTATGGTATTCTGGAATACAATAAGCATTTCATGAGTTTTAAAGGCTTTTATTGGCAAAAACATTCAATATATGCAAATAGTCAATATTTACAGTGTTGACCTTTGTTCTTCATAACCTGTGCAACTCAGTCTGGCATGCTGGATATCAGCTTCTGGGCCAAATCCTGACTGATGGCGATCCATTCTTGCCTTATTAGTGCTCGGAGTTTATCACAATTTGTGGGTCCACTCGCCTTTTGAGGATTGACCACAGGTCCTCTATGGGATTAAGATCCGGGGAGTTGCCTGGCCACGGATCCAAAATTTCAATGTAATGATCTCACTTCATTATTACTCTTGACCTGTGACATGGTGCTCCATCATGCTGGAAAATGCACGGATCATCACCAAATTGCTCCTGGATCATTGGGAGAAGTTGTTCTTGCAGGATGTTTTGATACCATTCTTTATTTATGGGCAGATTATTTATTGAGTTTTTGGGCAGAATTATAAGAGAGCCCACTCTGGATGGTCTCAGGATGCTTCACTGTTGGCACGACACAGGTAGCATTCACCTTTTCTTCTCCAGACTATCGATTTTCCAGATGTCCCAAACAGTCGGAAGGGGGCTTCATCAGAGAAAATAACTTTGCACCAGTCTTCTGCTGTCCAATCCTTGTACTTCCTGCAGAATTTCAGTCTGTCCTTGATGTTTTTCTTGGAGAGAAGTGGCTTCTTTGCTGCCCTTCTTGACACCAGGCCATTGTCCAAAAGTTTTCGCCTCACTGTGCGTGCAGATGTACTCACACCAACCTGCTGCCAATATTGAGCAAGCTCTGCACTGGTGGTGACACGATTCCGTAGCTGACTCCTCAGGAGGAGATGGTCCTGGTGCTTCCTGGACACTCTGGGACGTCCTGAAGCCTTCACTGCAGTTTAACCTCTCTCCTTGAAGTTCTTGATGATCCGGTGAATGGTTATTTCAGGTGCAATATTCTTTGCAGCAATTTCCTTGCATGTGAGGCCATTTTGATGCAAAGCGATGGTGGCTGCACGTTTTACTTTAGAGGTAACCATTGCTAACAAGAACACAATAATTGGAAGCACATCTTCCCTCCTTTTATAGCAATCAGTCTGCTATTATAATCCAATCAGAATGATAGTGATTTCACCTGACTAGTGCTCATTCACACTTTCCCAGGTGCTGCTGATATGATTAATGAAATTATGTTAGCTGGTCATTTTATGCCAGGGCCAAAAAACTGTGAAATTTAGTTTTTTGTGATAAAGTAAATTTTTTTGGCCAATGAAGCTTTTTGCAAATATTTCAAATGCATCTGAACACTCTGCACAATAATCTAGAAATAATGTGAATCAACACCACAACAACTGAAGCAGAAAACTTTGCGAAACACAACATTTATTTCACTGCCAATACTTTTGGCCACGGCTGTATACAATAGGCAGTAGTGGAAGCATTTTAAACTGTCCAAACAGACTGTCCATTATACTGTGTATCTCTAATATACTGCATAACCTGCCCATAGGTGTAATACTGGATTCTTAGGGCAGCGCTGTGAGTGCAAACTAGGCCAAAAGGACGAGGCCTCACTAAAAGCACAATGCAGGAAGGACAACGGGACAGAATGCGAGGGAAAAGGGGATTGTGTGTGCGGACGATGTCAGTGCCACCTCACAGAGAGCGGCGGCAATTTCTATGGCGAATACTGTGAATGTGATGATGAGCACTGTGAAAATGTTTACAAGAAACAGTGTGCAGGTGAATCATGGCGAGAAGCTGATACTTAAAAAGTGTTTTAGTAGGATTGTCATAATCCTTTATTGCTGACAATTTATTGTTATACTATTAATTCCGATTAACAATTTAATTGTCTTTTTTGTTTATGTCACAGAGTAGTACACCTACACCTTAAGATGTAATTTACTCTCAAAGAACTTGAACTAATTTTTTAAGGTCCTTTAAGGCATTGAAGAAGAGTTGCTTTTCAAATTTCTTTATCTGGATGGCAACATGTAAATTAAATTTAACATGTACAATTATCTTAAATCATAAAGTAGATTAAATATTCATTATAGGCCTATATTTAAGTTAGTTCCCTTTCTAATGAAGTGACACAAGGGGTCTTCTTGGGATGCCAAATGTCCCTCTGAACTTGAGAAAAGGCCAATGTCAAATTGGCAGACAGAATTTGCATGCCCCGCCCCAGACATACGGGTATAAAGGGAAGCGGGGCAGCATCTGTCAGTCAGAATTTTTTCTTCGGAGCCGAACGTTTGTGCAACAGCAAAGCTGAGTTCACCTGGGCGCTTCGACAGTGCTTTCATTGCCTGAAAGAGTGTCCTCCTAAAAAGAGTTTATTTCCTCAAAAAGAGTTTGAGTTCCCACTCATAAAAGAGCAATACACAGCAGGCATTGAACGTCCTTTTCAGGACACGTCTTTTTAAAGATGTCTTTCCGCCTCTGTGTAGTTCCTGGTGCGAGAACATAGCCATGGCAACATTGCGGTCGCGGCTTTCTTTTCTCACGAGAGAACGCCACTTCAGCTGCCACCCGCGTCGTTCCATCTTCCCACGGAATTGAGGATGACCCGGCTGCCGATGAAGGCAATTTGGGAATGCCAACGGGCTCGGTTTCGCCATGTAAATCCCCACAAACCACCCGCCCCCCGGCACGCTTGCTTGCTTCCGTCCGAGCTCAGGATGAGTGCAGCACGCCTCACGGCCAGCCGGCATTCTCCCTTGAGCCCCCGGAATTGGATGATGACATCGCCGCTACATCGGAGAGCGTCACAGCGGCGTCTGATGCTGCCACCTTCGGGTCTACTCGCCCAGTCTGAGGCTGACGCGCAGATGTCCGCTATGCTTTCTCAGGCCGCCGAGAGTGTGAGGCTGGACTGGAAACTTCCATTAGCCTCCATCAAGAGGGTTGACCTGCAAGCGTTCTCTGTCAGCAACACCTGCCTGGAGTTCGGTCCAGCACATACTCATGTTATCCTAAGGCCATGACCGGGCGACATGCCCAAGGTTCCAATGACCTCCTTCAGGGACCAGGTCATGAACCTGCAAGCAAGTTGCCCCAGGAGGAGGGCTTTGAGCTGGGCAACACCCTATACCTTCGCCAGATTTTACAATCTCAAGATTGAGTCGGTCTCGTCCCGTGTTTTGTCAGGTCCGAGCCGGTAGAACTCGGTAACGCGGCACAACCGACCGGGTGTTCCGCTTGCACACAGCGTCCTTCTCCAAGTTGATCCAGTGTGCCTTCTATCCCAGGTTAGCCACTAAGCGTAGCTCCCTGGATGTTCTCCTTCCTAGCTTTCTGGCCTGCGAATTCTGTGGAGCAATTCGCATTCAGACCCACTACGAGTCACAGGTGCTCTGTACTGGGGTCGGAATCCACAGGCTTAGTTCCCTTCTCAGGCAAACTCCCCGTGATGTATTTCCAATGGTACGGTCCCCCTGTCGGCGGACCCGCATTTCCCTTGGGCAGCCCCGGTCGCCGCACTTGAAGGGCTCCCCCTCATTAGGCTGGACCGACCACCGCGCCACTCCCACGTACGGCTTCACAACCCTCATGGTTTATTTGCCACATGTTACCTCCCCCAAGATTGGGCAGGATGTGACCTCCGCAGGGACTTTTCCCCCTGAAAGAATAGGACTATGCCTTCTCAGACACATTTCATAGCATTAAGAACGTGCTATGCATCACGTCTTATTCGAGAGACATAGTGAAAGGAAAAGTCAGCGGCTGCTGGACTTGCTCCCATGCTAGTCATGTAGCACCTATTCCCCCCCTCTGGAGTGCGGGGAACCTAAGGACTGTATATGACATCTCTTTTGGGGGCGTTGGGGAGGGCTACGTTCAGCCGACACAGTTGCCTCTAGCACGCAGTAGCCTGCTTGCATCTGTCTCGACAGTTCAAGTAACATGGTCAGTGCGTGGCATTTTTAGATGGGACCCCTTGTGTCACTTCATTCGACACAACGTTGAGTGAGTGACAGAAAGGGAACGTCATGGTTACTGTTGTAACCTCCGTTCCCTGAGGGAGGGAATGAGACGTTGTGTCCCTCCTGCCACAGCACTACACCTACCACCGTAAACGGCCGTGCCTTATTCTCGACTCCTCAATGCAAAATCCTGACTGACAGCCGCTGCCCCGCTTCCCTTTATACCCGTATGTCCGGGGCGGGGCATGCAAATTCTGTCTGCCAATTTGACATTTGGCATCCCAAGGAGACCCCTTGTATCACCTCATTCGACACAACGTCTCGTTCCCTTCCTCTGGGAACGGAGGTTCAGACAGTAACCATGACGTTTGTTTTAGTTCGTTTGTTGTTGTTTTTGCATTTTTTCATCTACAGTTGTGTTTTTCCAGGTCATGGGAAATGTAAATGTGGTAAATGCGATTGTGATAAAGGCTACGAGGGAACCGCATGTCAATGTGCAAAATCCGATGAGGCTTGTAAAATAGATGGAACTGTTTGTCATAATCGTGGTAAATGCATATGTAACCAATGTAAATGTGACAGAGGATACAAAGAGCCCAACTGCAAAACGTGTCCTACTTGCCAACGTCCATGTCAACAGTCAGGGTAAGAAACCACCAGAATAAATAATCTGTGCTATAAAAATAAATATTTAACAAAATCACAGTTGGATGCCATATCTAGCTTGTATAGCTTTTGGCTGCCTTTCATAACCTTTTTATGATCGCAAATCAGTGTTGGGCTGAAAATTACTTAAAGTAGAGATGTGACTTTTTCACCTAAAAATGAAAAATCTCTCATCATTTACTAACCCTCATGCCATCCCGGATGTGTTTGACTTTCTTTCTTCAGCAGAACACAAACAAAGATTTTTTGAAGAATATCTCAGCTCTGTAGGTCCATGAAATGCAAGTGAATGGTGATCAGACCTTTGTACATGTAGCTCCAAAAATCACATAAAGGAAACATATAAGTAATCCATATGACCCGAGTGGTTAAATCTATATCTTCAGATACGATATAATAGGTGTGGGTAAGAAACAGATCAAAATGTAAGTATTTTTTACTCTAAATCTCCACTTTAACTTTTACATCTGGAAGTCACATGTGGTGCCTGTTTAGTTTCACTTTCACATCTGAAAGTGAACGTGAAAATGCAGATTTAGAGTAAAAAAATTAATTAAATATTGTTCTGTTTCTTACCCACACCTATTATATCGCATCTGAAGATATAGATTTAACCACTGGAGTCATGCAGTATGGATTACTTTTATGTTTGCTTTATGTGATTTTAGGAGCTACAAATGTCTGATCACCATTCACTTGCATCCTGAGGACCTACAGAGCAGAGATATTTTTCTAAAAATCATCATTTGTGTTCTGCTGAGGAATGAAAGTCATACACATCTGGGATGGAATGAGGGAGAGCAAATGATGAGAGAATTTTCATATTTGGTTGAACTATCCCTTTAACTATGTTTTTCAGTGGCATGAGAGTAGCTCATTGGTTTTCAAAACATTGTCACATTACCAGAGTACATTTTTCACCTATTTTAGGAGTTGTGTTGAGTGTTTGGCCTTTGAAAGCGGTCCATTTGAAAAGAACTGTTCCAAGTCCTGTGGCCATCTTAAGCTCAAGAAGGTTGAGAAGTTGGTCAAGAGCGATTGTCGTGTCAAAGATAAAGAAGGCTGCTGGATGACATTTGTGATGACAGAGCTGGATGGATTTGACAACTATTCTGTCGATGTCTTGAAAGACAGAGGTATGGATCTAAACTTAATGAGTATTTAAATACTGAAACATGTACTGGCTACTCACATTTGTTAAAGGAAGTTCACCCAAAAATGTCCTTATTTACTCACCTTCATGTTGTTCAAATCTTTTATTAGAATGTCCTGAGGGGCCAAACATAGCTGCAATTGTAGGTGGATCTCTTGCAGCTGTGGCATTGATTGGTCTCCTGATCCTCCTCATCGTCAAGGCACTGCTTTATGCAAGTGACCTTAGAGAATGGAGGAGATTTGAAAAAGACAGGAAACATGAAAAAATGTCTGTAAGTTCTGTTTTCTCTATTTATAAAAATCCTTCCCTTGATTCTCAGTCAAACCCCCTTCTGATCTCAGAAATACAGCAGCTAATCATTGATAATCATGAAGATGGCTGTGCTACGACAAGCCTGATTGCTTTCATACTTAACTTTTAAAGTCAAAGTGACATCAAAATACCTTGATTACATTCTTAATCAGTGTTCCTGGTCTTATTGTGCCTGGATCGATGGTGCACGTTAAAAAAGTCTATGTGATCTTTCATAAAAATAAATAATTTCCTTTTCAGTTACGCCACAAATCGTACTTTTGCAAGCCCTACTCTACAACCACCTGGCTTCATTCATGTAATGGCCACTTTTCCCAATCCATTCAATGCCCAATAGATAAAATCAAGTCCAAAAATGTTTCTTCTTGAATGTTGTTTCCCTTGAAAATCCATAACAGATTACAGAAGTAAAATGGGTTGCGAAAAGCTTTTAATGTTGAATGTAATATAACAGATTGTTTTTCCCTTCCCCTACAGGGTACCAACCCATTATTCAAGGACGCAACAACCACAGTTCAAAACCCAACATTTTCCGGAGATTCTTAAGAAACCTGAATGGAAAATGCTGGCGATGTAGCACAGAGTGGATGTATATTAATAAATATATGAGTTTGATACATTAGCAATAACAAAAAACAACTTTAACATTTCTTACAGGTGTACACAGTAATTCTAACAAATTTCTAAATGATAAACATTTTAACAGAAAGAAATAGTAATTGTAGAATAGTATTTAAAATACACTTACATGATAGGGAGGAAAGACTTAAATCAGTCATATTAGAGTAAAAGCAGCTTTATTTAAAATTTGGTGCTGAACACACATACATTAGCACAGCATGTCTCGATCACATGACCAGCCAAATATTACTCGCTTTATCTGAATAGTCCTTTGTAACTGAATGCTTGGGTAATAAATTAATCATGGCTAACTGCAAATAGCAAATGTTTACAATGACATCGGAAAGTGAGAACTTCTGTTTCTGCATGATGCTGCATCTACGCCACTAGTTGTCAATGCACATAAATAGAAATTTAACTGAGTGCACCTTTAATATCCTGCACACATAGAATTAGTATGTTTTTCTAAGTAAAGTGTGGTTGTAGAACACATTTTTTTATTTTTTTATTTGAATAAACACTGATACATACAATACCAATGTAATGACTAACTTAAAAATGTAACTGTACATTTTAAATATGAATACCTATGAAAACTAATAAGATCATTCTGTAATGTCACTGAACTGCAATCCACAGATTCTCCATTATGAGATATGAGCACTGAAATTAGGTTGGTTTTCCCCATTTTAAGCATAGTGGAGAGGTGACCAGGACATTTGCTTAGCTTTGTATTGTAACCTGCCTTTTGATCCTTCATTGTTCATAACATCCAGCTTAGCTTGTAGTGTGTGTATGTATGTATATAAGGGCCTTGTCAAATTTCTTAAATAAATGGGAAGTTTTCATGTGTTTAAAACAAAAATACTAGAGCTTTTATTCTCTCATTTGTTTTATCTAATATGCTGTCATATTTTGTTTGCCCACATATACAACTTACACCAATTATATGTAAAATGAATAGAAACCCAGGATGAAAAGTAAACCAAGCACATTTCTTTGTGATTATTGTTGAGGCGCATATCAACAACAATAATACAATTACCAAGGTAAAAACTTCTATCGAGTGCTTGCCTTTGGGAGATTGAGCATCTTTAAGTAGGCCAGAAACATACTCTACGTCAATGCGAACTTGAATGATTGGCCAACGCATTGCAAAGCGCAATCAGGTTGTACATATTTAGCTTCCTGTGCTATTGTGATAATAACAAACCTCACTACTCAAGGAGGTGATAGTTACCTTTAAATGTCTATAAAAACCAGATGTTATTATTCAGGTGACTTGTTTTAAAAGTGTTGTCAGTTTAAGAGTTTGTCCTATTGTATTGACTAAACTGTTGTTATGCTATGACAATAGTAGTTATGTGTGTATCATGACAGCAGCAACGACCAGGGCAATTAACACACACGTTTTCATACTTAAGTATGTAGGCCTGAAAACACACAGAGGGAAATTGTGCTTAGTTTTCTGGGATTTCTGATGGCACAAAGCCATATTAAAACTGTAAACCGATCAGAATGTGTCCGAAAACCTGTCAAATCTTTCAACAGACAGCGATTTTGGGTGACGGTACCTCATAAGGAAACAGGTTTCAAACTGGCTGCCAAGGCACCATAATGCATGTCAAAGATGTATTGAGCTTTAGACATAAACAAGCAAATAGTTGATGACTACGATGCATATTTGTCAGTAAAAACAGATTCATAAGTTATTTTTTAAGTGACGAGTTTTACTCGTTCCACCAACTGCACACACAGAATATCGTACGTAGCCTATGCTGCCTTCAAGAACTGACCAACTGAACTGACTTCCTACCTCCTTATACTGTGTGCAAAGGCATAATTTATCACATTACGGAAACAGATAACAAGAGAACCGGCGTGAGGCCAAAGCCCAGCCTCCACTAAGGCCTAACACACTCTGCAGCATATTCACAAAAGCAGATTCATGGAGCTGAACTAACAGCCATGTTAATGTGTGTCCTGGATTATGTAAGAGAAGGGGGTGAGGGTTGGAACTGAAGCATTGGTGGCTGCTTTCTCCCAACAGCAAGGCTGGTTAATGAGTTTAAGGAAGGAAAGGGGAGCGCCCTCAATCTGAAGTCTGAAGTTCACCTAGAAAAAATCAGGGAGAAGGAAAGATAGGAAGACGTCGCCCAACACTCGGCTGCCAAGGAAAGGAACACTACCTGAAAAAGGTAGGCAATGTTCCATGTCAATGCATTAGACTATTTGTTTAGTGTCAAACTGGAATGTTTGGGAACAACTATTATTTCCAAAGAATTTTGTCAGATTTTACAAGATTAAGAATCAGCTGGTTTTGCTTCAGGACCCATATTTTATACTCAACACAGTTGTCCATAAGATCAAGCATTGAAATATGCCTATGTCACCATTTTCAAGGAAGAAGGCATGTCACGCAACCTGACCATGTTGGCATCTGCCTAATTTGGCTAGCTTCTAAGAAGTGACAGGTGAATATGCGCGAAATTCCATAGAGTTTGACTGGATGCACGACCTTGGACATCAAGAGCAAAAGAGGTGGAAAGTGTTTTCTCCACCTTTTTAGAAGTTGATAAGCCTATTTATTTTGCTATCCTTACTAGACAAATTGCATTATATTATTTGAATTTAGCATTGTTTTCTCTCTGCTGTTCACAACCCTATCAGAACAGACCTGTGGCCCACCTGTTGAGAATCACGAATGTGAACTACCTCGTAATTTATCAAAGTGTGAGGTAGTGTAAACTCCTTTCTAGTGCCATTTTATGGCGGAATGCGTGTTGGGGTTTAGGGGAGGGGAGTGTCTTAGAAGTCATAAATGAGTGTATCCTCAGTAATTTTGTTCTGCAAATTGATTCCCATGTGTCTTGTTTCCTATGCACCCTTCATAATCTATGTCATTCACAAAGGCTGTTCTGTTGAGCTCACTGCATGGGGTTGAGCACAACACAACAAATAGTTGTGACTGTACTAGGCTAAAAGGGTCTATACAGTGAGCCACTGTACATCTCACAAATTATCACCAACCCACATTTGATGGTCTGTTTAACTCTCTAAAAAGGTGGCTTTTTCGTTGTTGCCCAGCATTTTGTAACCCACTTCACTTGCCAAAACATGGGCCCTGAGGACATGAACCAACCAATGAACTGAAAGTTTTGGTGAAAATACTGAGGTTCATCAAGGGAGTTCTATGTCCAAAGAGCCATAAATTAGATTTCTAAAACACAGGAAGCACCCAACATAACCTGCTCCTTTATTTTGAAACTTTTAATTTAATTAACATGGTGTATATCATTTCATTTGGCACGTATGGTTCATTTGAAAGGACTTGTACTAAGTTGTAGTAAGTTTCTTACATATAAACATCCAGTCAGAATATAGTATTTTTAACTCATTCAAGCATTTCAGCAGTCTGTTTCTCACACAAATCTCTTGTATTACTTCAGATGACTTAAATCTAGCACAAAAGTGGACAACTTTTAAGATACGTTTCTAGTGTTTTTTTGTTTTTGTCCATTTTGAGCAAACAGCTCATTCTTCAGAACTTCTTTTGTGTTCCATGAAAGAATGTTAATTCTGAGTCAACTGAGTATAAGTGTGTCCAAAGTTTTGACTGGTAGTTAATTACATAATAATAATACATTTTATTTATATAGCGCCTTTCCACAATCTCAAGGACACTTTACACTCCATGTACATTTAACAGGACAAAGTACATTAAAATACATTTCAACAGAAGTTACAATTTCAATTACAAAAGGGGGAAATAAAACATTATTCAGTAATAGACAGATAATGTGCTGAGAAAAGATGTGTTTTAAGCTGATGAGGTAGATGAGGTGGTGAATTTCACAGTTTAGGTGAAACTACACTGAAGAATCTCCAACCAAATGTGGATAGACGAAATCTAGGGACAGACAACAATTTGGAATCAGAAGAACGAAGAGTGTGTGCTGGTGTGTATGGATGCAGCAGATCACAAATATAATGAGGTGCCAGATCATTGAGTTTTGTTAGTCAGGAGGAGAATTTTAAACTTAATACGGCATGAGACAGGCAGCCAGTGAAGACTAAACAAGATGGGAGTAATGTGGGCAGAATGCTTGGTGTTAGTGAGAAATCTAGCTGCAGAATTTTGGATGTATTGTAATCAGGCAATAGTGATGGTTCTAATGTGGGCTTCAAAAGTAAGAGATGGATCGAAAGTGATTCCCACATTCTTAATGGTTTTAAAGGGTTTGGTCAGATTTCCATCAATAATGACACAAATGTCAATATTTCTCATAAGTGTTTGTGGCCCAGAAATCATGATCTCAGTTTTGTCAGCATTGAAGTTGAGGAAATTACAGTTTAACCAAATGTTTACATCACTGATACAGGCAGTTAAAGAGCTGATGGTATGAGTTTCATCAAAACGTGTGGATGTATAAATCTAGGTGTCAACAGCATAGCAGTGATAACTGAGACTATGACGACGGAGGATCTGACCTAGTTGGAGAACGTAAATTATGAAAAGTAGTGGACCTTATACAGAACCCTGGGGGATACCCTGAGCGACAGGAGCAGTAGGGGATTTGTTTTCTTAATATAGATGAAATATTGTCTGTTAGTGAGGTAGGAAGAAAACCAGGATAGTGCAATGCCTGTAATACCAATATCTGAAAGTCGGGAAAGGAGTGTTTTGTGGCATATAGTGTCAAAAGCAGAGCTCAGGTCAAGCAAGATCAGAATACTGAGAAATCCAGAGTCAGCAGAGAGGAGGAGATCATTAATAACCTTCAAGAGAACAGTTTCAGTGCTGTGGAATGGGCGAAAACCAGATTGGAAAGGGTCATAAAGATTATTAGCTGCAAGATGTGATTATAACTGGGAGGCTACAACTTTTGTACTTCTACATGTAATCCCATGGAGTAGAAAGAGTTGATGACTAATGCATTCCAGTCAAGATTAGGGTGAATATATGCTGAAAATTAGGGTTAATTCAGCTGGATAAATATTTTTTCATGTTACAAAAAAGGCAATGTTAGAAGAAAGACAAAAGTGTTTTTTGACACAAAAGATTCGTTTGGTGATAAAACCAGCTGATGTCATCTAACCAATTGCCATTATCTATCAAAAGTAGATGTGACCTCATGCTTTGAAGCCTCTCTTTCTTAAGTGTTCATTGAGTCAAGCAAAGTAATAAAGATGGCACTTGGTACCCTTTAGAAAATGTTTTACAAAGAATTCACCATGGGTCCCATGGTCACGGAAAACCTGGAAGTACCAAATATTAACAATTAAAATTTTCAAGTTGTGATTTCCATGTTAATTAATAACCCTGGAAATTTCTATTTTGAACATTATGCTCTGCTGAATAAAATTAGATTTTAATGGAGCGTGCTATCACTATAAAATATTTTTTTTTATTTTATGCTTATCTAGAAAGTCATTGATATTCATTACTCAAAAGGTGTGGCAACTGTATCACTAAAACTGTATCAGTGCAGAAGGTTTGTAGTCAGTACTGTACACAGTAATTACAACAAGGCAAGTAAAATGCAAAGGACAAGTATGCATAGCGCCATATGGGCTGGGGGTGGAGAGGTAAACAAATACATTTGTTTCGCTCTATTGCTCAGAGACATCGATTGGGGATGGGGCGAGATGAGCGACTAATGCCTGTAAGACAGATATGACACACACCTGTATGCATATCACCTGTTGTTTCCATATATGGCCCTGAGCGATTGAATACAGAGAGAGAGAGATAAAATGCAAGGGTTGTAAAGTAGGGAGAAAGGTGTACAGTCTACACTATTGTCTGTGATCTGGCAGCACCTTTACCTGGCTGCTTCCTTCTCGATTTCTCCAGTGGCAGGTGAGTGCCTCTAATCCTTCTTGCTCTTGTCTATGCAAAAACATTTAATGCTGAGGACAAAAAGACTTTTAGCATGTCCCAAAACCCCGGCTTTGAACATGCTCATTAAAGTGATTAATTTACCAAGCTGATTGTAAAAGTTATAGGAGAAATTCGGTAAATGCTGCAAAGGCACTTGTCCTTTGAAATTAAGGCATAATTCTAACCCAACAGAATATTATAAAGCAGTTATATCTTAATATTTAGCAAGAATCTGGTGATTTTCAAAATGCCCTTCAAGGTGAAATGTCCTTTTCTTGGTAGTGTTCATGCAATATACGTGTAGTGTGTCTGGCAATAACAAAGTTTGCTTGATGTTCAAATTTGAATTTGTCAACAAGCGTGTTAGCAGCTTGTTTGCTGTTCTTCATTTTGAACAGCCAAAATAAGTAAATGTCTTCTAACAGCTACACTACCAGTCAAAGGTTTGGACACACTTGACTAAATGTTTCTTGTGATCTTAAAAACCTTTTGCATGCTTGAAATTAGTTTTCCTGATGCCTAAGCATTTCTTTACAAAACTTGATAACTTGATTTATTTTGAAATGGATGAGTTGAAGCAGATTGAGAAGGGAAGTGGTCAGCATTCATTGGAACTCCTTCAAAGAAGTTGTTTTAAATAATGCTTAAGGTGTGGAGAGCTGTAATCTAGATGAAGGATGGCTACTTTGAGGCATAAACTATAAGAAATCTTTGATTTAACATTTTTGGTCATGCAATTCCCATACTTCAATTGAAATAATTTCATAGTTTTGATGACTTCATTATAAAATGTTTGAAATAAATAGTAATAATAAATATGGCGAAGACAGTTGTTGGTGAAGGTTTGGAGTTTGTTGGTCAAAGTTTCAGTGAATCTCCAGGTATGTGGCATGTGGCACAGGCATACAGTTGCTGGGTCAGGTTGATGAAACTATTCCATAGATTCCATAGTGGTGTGGTAGTTTCCAGATGGTGTCTCTATCCATACTATCAAAATTCTGCTGGAAGTCGATGAAGTTCAATTACAGGGTTGATTGACTGTTCAATGATGATTCTAAGTGTGGCAATTTGGTCCGTGTAGGATTTGTCCTTTCTGAAGCCAGCTTGTTCTGGTCAGAGTCTTTCATCAATGGCATCTTTCAGTCGCTCTAGGAAGATGCGGGTCAACACTTTGCTTGGTACAGACAATAGCATTATGCCGTGCCAGTTCTTGCAAAGACCTAGTTCATCTTCGTTTGGAAGCTTCATTAGGTGGCCCTTTTTCCAGTTTGATGGTATACTTTCCTCTTTCCAAATTCTCTGCAAGTTAGGCAACAGCATTTTTGCTGTAGTTGCTAAGTCCGTCTTGAGGGCTTCCGGTGGAATTCCATCTGGTTGGCTTCTTTTCCATTTTTCAAATTCTTAAGTGTCTTCATTATCTTTGACAGGTTTGTCTCCACTGCCTCCTCCGCTTCCGTCACTAGTGCATCATGGAAGAGTCTCTTGTCCTTCCTAGCACTTTTCTTTACTTCTTTATTCAGTGTACAGTACTTGTCTCTAAGCCCTTATTTCTCCTGTTCATTTCTGCAATTATTTATCTTTTGTTTTATGTTTCTTCTGTCTTGTATCACTTTCCAGGTGTTGCCAGAAAGCCATTCATCATCTGTCCTCCCTCTCTTCCCTAGCACTTCTTGACAGGTGTCTTTCCACAAATCCCTCAGTGAGTTAATCTGCTCATCCATGGGTGTCTCCTCAGCAACAATATTTAAAGCTTCAAACATTTTCTTAAGAGAATGCCTCTCTGGTATCTTGCTCTTCAATCTCTCAGCGTAGAACTAAATGAAGGGTCTATCAGATGTGTCCTTAAATGCGCTCAGTTTAGTTTTAATTGTTCCTACAACCAGGTGATGATCAAAAGCTACATCAGCTCCTCTTCTCAATCTTGTGTCAAGCAGGCTGCTTCTTTATTTCTTTGAAATAGTAATTAAGTCTATCAGGATTTAGTATTGCCATTGGCCAAGACCCCACTTTGTACATTGTCGGACGTTCCAAGTTCCAATTTTTGTTATCGCTTTCGTCATTAGAAGGTTCATCGGCTAGCAGGCTTCCAAGGGGCTTTCACTAACCCGCGTCATATGTTCCTCAGTTGAGGTGACTTCTTGAGGCAAGCACTGAGTTGAGATCTGCATTTTATCTGTTGCTTTGGTTTCTGTAGTAATGTTGTTTTTTACAGGGTAGGGTTGCTAGCCCCACGCCCAACCCTTCTCCTTCCTAATCCGGGCTTGGGACCAGCAATGGCAGAGTTCAAAGAATGAATAGTCATGTCCAAACATTTGACTCAAGCTTTTATGTTCAGACTACTAACCAAAAGGATAAGAACAGAATGATTTGGAGGTAATTTAGCTTAAATAACTTTGCAACATTTGTTTTTTATTGTGCCTATTTTACATTTTACATT
Source organism: Xyrauchen texanus (assembly GCF_025860055.1). NCBI lineage: Eukaryota > Metazoa > Chordata > Actinopteri > Cypriniformes > Catostomidae > Xyrauchen > Xyrauchen texanus. The sequence goes on along the minus strand of NC_068293.1, from coordinate 38,736,354 downwards.
ATAAAGTTTGCATTACAGATACAAAATCTGATGTACTCAAGTGGAAATACATGCTTTGCTTTAAAAATTATGGAGACTAATGAAGTCTGCAGGAATACTATTAATCAAGGTTATAGGAATAGAGGTGGGGATGGTATAGATACACATCAGGTGTGTTGTAATGACAGGTTAAAATCCCTACACACTTTAATGTAATGCTGGAGGGCAGATAATTGATGATATGCCTAATGTAATTATAACAGTGGAGTGGGACAGTTAAGACATTATTGCACTTATGAAGAAACTTTTAGGATTTAGCTAGTAAATATGAACCTTTGCACTGGACAGAGATTGTTATTGATGACATGAGTCGTTGCAATCTGCACGCACTATGGAGACAGTGATACAATCTCCCAATAAAACTTGACCATCCAATCAAACAAGAGAGATTGAGTCATCTGCATTATCATGCCATATCAACATCTATGCTGCAAGTTACTAGGCAAATAAAATATAGAGATAATGAAGCTCATAAATTTGGTATTCCTTAGGGAGTGTGTGGGTGTGCATATCTAAGGCATAATGTAAAGTCAGCTCGTCATTATCATAAATAAATAAATAAACTGACAGGGTAATCAGGACCCTGATGTGAAGCTCATAATCCGACCAGTAATACTGATTCTTTTCAATAAATAAAATATAAAATATAAAATTTCAGTTGATTTTAGTAGAAACTTTATTTGAACTGAACTACTTTATTATATGAGAAGAGAGATACCGCAGAGTAATGTATGGAAACAGGTTGCCAGGGACAACGATCAATTGTTCATTTACACATGCATTTGGCAGAAGCTTTTATACAAATCTACATACTGTACAGAGCATGATGTATGCATTTCATCAGTATGTGTGCTCCATGGGAATAAAACCTATGACTTTGTCATTGCTAGCACCATGCTATTGAAGTTGAGCTACAGGAACAACTAATATATAGTTTTGGTTTAATCGTCATTGTTCAAAAATATTTGACCAAAAAGCCTCGATTGACCAATCAGAACAAGGTATTCCAGAGAGGCTTATTCTATAAACGAAAAAAGCAATAAAATAATGAAGTGATCAAAAAATCTTATATAACTTCATCCTCAAATCCAAACATTTGCCGTCACACAAGTATCAGTCAATGACACGAGGTGGAAAATTACTAATAGCATACAGATTCAAAACTAAAGAAAATTATAAATGTAATAATTAAGCACAACAAATTCCCTTGTGTTCCAAAATAATGCTGCCAAATATGTGTTCTTATCGAATTTGTGTTTGTGTTGCGTTTTGGCAATACAGTTAATGCTACCCAAAGAATAGAAAATAGAAAATATAACTCAATTTCAGGTTCAATGTGAACATTTGCAAGATTTTATTATTTAATCACTTTTGTCTTTGTTTCTTAAATATAATGAAAGATAAATATTACTGAACCTGTAGAGTTGCGATCACAATGCAACGCAGGAACTCCTGAGATGATCTGAGATCATTTGCAGCATTGTCATAGACAACATCATTTTTCCAAACAGTTTTCAGATGAATGAAACAGAGAAAAAAAGAGTGAAAACTCTTTACATGTGCTTGTTCCTTGAGACAGGCTTACGCTGCACACCTCAATCAGCAAATCAGACATGAGCATAGACAGATTTTCTTTTGTCTGCTCTTAAAAATATAATAATGTGTGTTTCTTCAAGGGCATGTCTTTGCTACCATGTGTCACTCCGAGACGTCTTACAGGTTGCCCACCTGTTGCAGGTAGATGAGCAAAATTGCACATGAAATACCTGCATTTGGACAAGGAGCTTGCAAACTGAATTCAGCCTCGCATTGTCGCGGGTGGTGGATGCTTTTTCACACCCTGGCCACTGTTTAGTATATTTGGCGACTTCCCAGATCCATGGTTTTGCCATGTCCCGATATTGTCTATCATCGTTTGCCAATTGATTGTCGCAATTGGCATCAGGATCTTTGTAAGATACAGTTGATATCCGATAAGATCGTCCTATCGCCTAGCTGCCGCTTGCCGGTATTATTTCAGAATGGGGTATATTTAAAAGGTACCTGAACCTTTGGAAGAAACATGTTTAATTTCCTGCTAAAATCAGATGCAAGATGAATAGGACATAGATGTGTGGATACTAGAGAGGATATAGTTGGTATATCAACATGAGATGAAGCCATGGCTCAGCTCTGAAAAAGAGACACTACTGTATATCTCACATGGTTTTAGGGCTGTTCTATTCCAGAAATTTGGGAATCGACTTCCTGGTTTTGGAATCGACTCCAAGAGTCGGTCAACTGATAATGTTTTGATAAAAAAAAAAAACAGGAGGCAAAGTAAAATCTCATAATAGCTCTCTCATTCTAAAATTAAATTAGGGCCTATACGCACATACCAAAGCGCAATGCTTCAATCACATGAGATAATATTGAGGGAAGTTTGAGTAGATGTGCCTGTATTTCCAAGAACTACCGAAAATAGTCTTAAAAGCACCATTTAACCTATATTGAAATTCTCTCTTGTTTAGAAAGATGTTTAAATGACATATTACATTATTAATATACAGCAATTGTCCACTATCTTTTGCACACTGAACAAAATGTGCAAAAAATGCACTTCAATTTGCCTAAAAACTGGTTTATTTCTAACAATATATATATATATATATAAAAAATGTATGTATGCGATATATGTATTCTTTTTGGAATCGATGCTCAGCCCTACATAATTTTCAGTGTATTTAAACAGCAAGGTAATGTGCACACAACAAAGACACAGAGCAAACTTTTTACACATTTTTACAGCCTTCTGTCTATCATTAATCATGTCCAACCTTAAAACATACTAAAAAGCCTGTTACCTTGTTATAGTGTATCATTCCAAAGAATATTAATAAGGTGAATAATATAAGGGGATCAGATAGAAAGTAAAAAATGTTCTGTATAGTTTCTTAGTATTTTGAATAAATAGCTCTCCAAAAAAGCTTAATTGTAAGGATGTATATATATACTATGTGCTCACTGGAGTAGGCAAAGTCAGAGACTGTGGCCTTTGATCATATCTCAGCCACATTGATGTTAACTCCCTTCTAGATGCAGTATCTTTTTAAAGATTTGCATTAGATATAGGACATGAAGTTTTCACTTCCTTTCCTGTGGGTGGCTGACTATCTTCCTTCCTCATAAGCTTACATTTCAGCTTTGTGACTGTGTTTACTAATGCATGAACTGCATTGCACTGAATGCTCATAAGGCCGTTCGCATTTACACCTTTGAATGACATTGAATATATAACAGTGATTTAATATATTAAAGGCATAGATCACTGGAAAATTTTAATTCTGTGATTATTTACCCTAGTGTTGTTCCAACCAATCTCCAAAAAGGAGAAATGTTACCCTAGTGTTGTTCCAACCAATCTCCAAAAAGGAGAAATGTTGAATCTTTAAGCAGCTTTTTTTCCTACAATGACAGATCATAGTGACCATGTCTTTTAAGCATAAAAATGTGTGCTAGTCTTCTAAAGCCATGTGATAGCTTTGTGTAAGGAACAGATCAATCAAAAAATGTATGTAGTTCTGATATGAAATTCCAGGAAACAATGTATGTGATTGAATGGAAGTAATTTTGTTCATTCTGAACTTCTTCCAGGTATTTAAATTCCCTGAGACTTAAGCTGGCATCATGCCACAGGAAGTCAAGACCGATATTCCAAAAGTCCTCAATAAAACCACACCAGGACTTCAGATATGGAGAGTGGAGGTATGAAGGAACAATAAGCAACAAGCTTACTTTGTTTGAGATTTAGACAACTAAAACAAATTACTAATCAATCTTCTGTTTAATCATTGGTCAGAACATGGCACTGGTGCCCTGTCCATCTAAAACTTACGGACAGTTTTATGAGGGAGACAGCTACATGATACTCTATGTAAGTACCAGCGCTTAGATACAACAATCAAGTGTTGTAATTAACTTGGCTTTCTTATAATACTTTTGAGTTGATAAACTCAAAGATCAATGAGGATAAATGATTGTACTAAATTAGCTTGTCATTCTCAGACTCACAAGACCAGCAACCACTACTCCTATGACATCCATTATTGGTTGGGTAAATGCACGTCCCAGGATGAGCAGGGAGCAGCAGCAATATACACCACCCAGATGGATGAGCACCTGGGGGGAGTTGCTGTACAACATCGAGAGACCCAGGGCCAAGAAAGTGCCATTTTCCAAGGATACTTCAAAGAGGGCATCATGTAGGCCCTCTCTTCAGAATAGAAAACAATAAGACTTTGCATATTAAAAGTCATTTTAAAACTACCGTGGGTTAATCTCACCAAAACATGTACTGATCACCACAAAACAAATAAATAAAAAATGTATACATAAACAAACCAAAAGGACCATTTAGGACCATTAAGATATTTTTCAATGTAACAAATATTTTCATAACAGTTAAGCACATTTCAACCCCAAATCCTCATTAATTTAATGCTTCCAAACGTTTTAATTTTGAAGTAAAAAGTTAACTTAGTACAGTCATTTTTCAGTTTGGATCAGTCTGAATTAAAGGCAGCACAGCATATGAGGGTAGCATATGACTTTACAACACCTATCTTCTCTTAGTCAGCTATGATGACTAAAAACAAATACTACATTTTGTGGAAGTTTACAAAACAAGACTTCTTCATTTCAGTTTGTAAGAAGCAATAATCTGAGGGTAAAGATAAGCTGAAATGGACTTTAGAATGGGTTCCTGGTCACACTGGTATCACATTGTTAGTCCTTTTATTTCAGATACAAAAAAGGTGGAGTTGCAACTGGGATGAAACAAGTGGAGACCAACACATACAACATTCGAAGGCTGTTGCATGTGAAGGGAAATAAGCATGTAGTTGCGGGAGAGGTGAGAATAGCCACACCCAAATAACAAAAGAGGAATTTAAAAGCACTACTACAATGCATATTAATGGAGTCAAATTCTCTCGTCATTTACTCACCCTCATGCCATCCCAGATGTGTATGACTTTCTCTCTTCAGCAGAACACCTCTAAAGAAAAATATCTCAGCTCAGTAGGTCCTTAAAATGCAAGTGGATGGTGATCAGACCTTTGAAGCTCCAAAAAGAACAGACAGTCAGCATAAAAGTCATCCAAACGACTCCAGCAGTTAAATGAATGTCTTCTAAAGTTATACAATCACTTTTGGTTTGCAAAAGATCAGTATTAAAGTACATTTAACTATAAACCATCGCTTCCCATCAGAAGCTGTTTGACATAATCATGTTGGCATGTTAACGCGAGAACTGACACATGTTCGACACAGAGCAGAGCTGTTTAAAACCGAGGAGGAGGAATGCTCTACAGGAGCTTGGTTGGTTTTGGTTAAGAACTGTATTTGTATCTGTATGTTTTTCACAATGGTTCATTTGTGCACTTATCCTGGATGTCTCAACCGAGAAAAAACGTGAGATTGTGTCCATAACATGCCAACACAAATACGTCACACGAGAGACAGCGTGAACTCAATCGCTCTTGTGAACTTGCATACTGCTACTGACCGGAAGCGATAATTTATAGTTAAAAAGGTAGATCAATATTTATCTTTTTCATACCAAAAGCAATTGTATCACTATAGAAGACATTAATTGAACCACTGGAGTCTTATGGATGACTTTATGCTGAAAAAACTGCATATGGAAAAAGTGTCCTTTGTCTTGCCATAGGACACTTACAAAGCGCCATACAAGTATTTCATTCAACTTTGAGCTATACACAATTGTGAGCTATATATTCAAATCTTTAAAAGAAAACTTTGTTTGAGGAATAGGACAAAATGTAAGCCATTATTCAGTGATAATCAATCAGAGCTCATAAATGTCATTTGTGCATGTTTAAAATACATAAATATATATTTCATGTCACTGACGACCATTGGTGATCATGTACCAGGTGACCAATTGGGATACTGCAAGTTTGAACATACTTGACCGCAAAGGAGATTTGAGTTCTGAGATTTGAAATATATTCTTTTAACATAAACTTAATGAATTATTTTCATAGTACATTATACTATGTCACGTAATAAATACTGTAGATGCACACTAAGCGCTTCCTCTGTGTCAGGTGGATATGAGCTGGAACAGCTTCAATCAAGGTGATGTGTTCTTGCTGGATCTTGGGAGCCTGATCATTCAGTGGAATGGACCCAAAAGTAACCGTATGGAGAGGTTAAAGGTAAACCATTAATTCTTATTTCCCATGTGAAAATAGATTCCATTAAACAATAACACCAATTCAGTGACGTCAAATATTACATGTTCTTGATGCTTAGGGAAAGTTTTTGATACTGAGGGTGTATATTAGCACATCTGGTCAGTAAGTTTACTGAAGACTATGCTATTTTTGTAGGGGATGAATCTAGCTAAGGATATTCGTGATCGAGAGAGGGGTGGTCGAGCACAAGTAACTGTCGTCGAAGGAGATGATGAGAAATCATCTGAGGATGCCATGAAACTAATGTACCAGGCACTGGGAGAGAAAAGAGGTGCCATCAAAGATGTCATCCCAGATAAAATTGTTGATGAGAAAATGAAGACTGCCATCAAACTATTTTAGTGAGTCATTTAAGCCCTGTTTTACAGCCAACATAAATTTCCATTCACAACAGATTTAATTCTGTAATGTTATATACAGAACTTCAGAGTGAATCAGAATATTTAAAATGTAGGGTGGGACCTGATTTTATCCATCGAGAATTGTTCCATGCAAAAATGGAGATAGAATGAATGTGGGTTTGCTAAAACAATGGCTTAATAGCTATTTAACATTATCACATATTCTGCATGGCATAAGTGACATCAGCAGAAAAGGAAAGTTATTTCAGTGGAAGAGAAAGTTATTAGATTTTGGTTAAAGATTACAAAGACAACATTTAAAATGATGTGCACTGATGAAACGGTAACAATAAGACAAGGAGCATGCATTATGAAAGTAAATACCGTTTACATTTTGATTTAATTTTGAATAACAAATGAAATATCTGTATTCTGACCACCAATACATTATGTGCTCAAACTAAAATAAGCATATGGTGTGCAAAGTATTTCAGATGCTGATGGAAACCTTGTAGTACAGGAGATAGCAGTAAAACCTCTCACTCAAGACCTACTGAAAACTGAGGTAAAACCAACCCTGACCCCTACCCCATATATAATCCAGAACAGCATAAAGCAATTCTGTTTAAAGGCCATGTTGATAATGGAGGCTCAATTGACATTTAGGTCAAACGTCACACCGTAAACCTATGCACAGCTATTTTCCATTGTCTGACATTTCACACTTGATAAAATAGTGAGGCTCATAAACGAGTTAACACTTGATTAAGTATATTCTGTCCGCATCAGCAAGATGTGTAAGGAAACATAATTGATGATTTTTTTATTTAAGACAGAGATATTAGGAACACAGTCAAGCTAACTTCACAGTTAAGCCTACTCAAACAATTGAGGTCTTGAAAGTCTAAATATAACTGACTACTGTAGTGAAAGCAAAGCATTAAACTCAACCTGAAACACTGTTCACAGCCCATTTTACTTCCGCAATCTGATATATTTCTAAGCAACACAGATTAAAAGGATTAAAAACAAAAACAGTCTCACTATAAGGAGATTTTATCCATTGTGAATTGATTGGATCGTAAAGTGGGCGTAACATATCAGAATGGAGCCACGTGGTTTAAAGGAAGGAGTTGAAAACAAAGAGAGATTTGTGATGTCAGCTGAGAAGAAAAGTAAATTGAGAGATGGATTGCATTATTTAGTTGTTACATTTTGATCAAAATGTTGGAATAATGTGCACAATTGAATTGCACACAAAAAGACCAGGAACATGCATTAACAAAAGGGGGTTAATTTTAATTCCATGTTAGCTTTGGATTTCATGTTATGGTTTCATGTTAATGGGGACAATTAGGAGAAAAAAAAATAAAAAATAGAACCACTTTTCGCACATCTGTTACCTGTTAGAGACACCAGCCAAGATAGCTGAAATTGTGGAGGGAAACTAGATGATTGACTAAATGTGCCACATGTCTGAAATCTGATTTCCATGGCAGGACTGTTATCTGCTGGATCAAGGTGGATTGAGGATCTTTGTCTGGAAGGGCAAAAAAGCATCAAAAACTGAGCGGGCAGAGTCTCTCAAGAAAGCTGAGGTATTTTTACTCCTGCCTTAGTATTTTTGCTTCTCAAGTCATTAGCATTTTATAAAAAAGATATGGACTTCAGAATTTTGTATGCCACATTATGCATTTACTGTGTTGTCATGTCTCTCAAAAGTAAAATATGAAATAAAGTGAAATACTTAACATTCTGTTCAAGGCCTACATAAAGGCAAAAGGCTATCCTACATCCACTTATGTAGAGACAGTGAGCGAAGGTGCAGAATCAGCAGTTTTCAAGCAGCTCTTCCAGCGGTGGACGGAGAAGGGACAGACAGTCGGACTGGGCACCACACACGGTCCAGGGAAAATAGGTAAACATGGTATAATAGTAATAATTGACATTCTACTAAGAAGCTACAGCATTGGTATAAAATTTCAGGTGGTTTCAGGTGGTTGTGAACGTAGATAATGTTTTTGTCTTTGTAGTAATTAACTATGCCAAAAGACATTAAGTGGTGCATTTTTGCTCGGTTCTAAAATATTAACTGGTGAGACACTGCTCTTGATGAGTGCAATGTTTATAAAATAACTTTTAAACAACTAATAGAACCTAGAAAATTAATGGAAATTGGTCAAAGGGTGTGAGAACACTTTATTACTTTTTTTTTTTTTACTTTAATTGCAGTGACCTTATACACAAATAACTAATCTTGTATCTGCACAATGACAATAAAGAGCTTGGCTTGACTTTTCCAAAGACAAATACTTTTTCAAAGTATTTCAAGTAATGCTCTTTATTGACATTGTGCAGATACAATATTAATAGGTCTCACTGATTACATATTTTAAAGCCAAGCAAAATATTCACTGAAGTAATTTCCAGAATGTAATTGCCATAACTTCCCTAGACCTGGAAAGTGATTTTTTTTTTAATTCCTTGATATTTCCAACATTTCCATTAATAATTAGTAATAACTGTACAATCGTCGTAAATTGTCAATTACAGCAAAGTGTTCACTATAATGTCTACTTTATCAAAAAATATAAAAAATACATAGTTTTTATTGACAAAACATTTTTACCAGCTACTGAGGCAAAGAACATACTATTATGTAATAATAAGAGATCAGTCCTTATTCTGCAATATTCTGAGTTTGATGTGTTTTGATTGATTTCTGTAGCCAAGGTTGAGCAAATCAAGTTTGATGCCACCTCAATGCATGCTAGACCTGACTTGGCTGCACAGCAGAAAATGGTGGACGATGGATCAGGCGAAGCTGAGGTCAGTGAAATACATCGCCTTTCATCTCGGTGAAATAGGACTTATCACATAAAATCATCTGAATGGGTCTATTCATCCCTTAGGTATGGAGGATAGAGGACAATGAACTTGTCCCTGTAGATAGGAAGTGGCTCGGGCACTTCTACGGTGGTGACTGTTACCTTATTCTCTACAAATATGAAGTCAACAGCAAGCTACACTACATTCTGTACATGTGGCAAGTAGGTGTATCTTTCTCTCACATTCACTCCCTCTATGCACAGCTCATAAATAAAAAAATGAAAATTCTGCCATCATTTAGAGTCATGTTGGTCTTAATTGCCTTCATGTTTTCCAAACCCTTTCCGTGGAAGAAAAAAAGGAGGTGTGGCTGTGTGCTACTCTCAGTCAGCAGTGCTATTTGTTTTGTTTTTTGTTTCTTACTATGAACATGGATGGTTACTGAGGCTCTCATTCTGCCTAACATGTCCTTTTGTGTTCCTTGGGGGGGAAAAGTCATGTAATCTTGGATTTAACATGAAGGAGAGTGCATGATGACTTTGGGGTGCACCTGATAGTAACATTTCTGTTGGTAATATTTTAGGGTCGCCATGCCAGCACAGCAGAGTTGACAGCATCTGCATATCAGGCTGTGATTCTGGACCAGAAGTACAATGGAGAACCGGTGCAAGTTCGCGTTCCCATGGGAAAGGAGCCCATGCATCTGATGGCCATCTTCAAGGGTAAAATGGTTGTTTATGAGGTAGGTCTGTTATCCCATTTATTGCATTACAAGAAGTCTTAAGAAATGTCTTCAGATGTAACAATGGAAATGTACCAATAACCCAAACAGACTTCCTATTTTAACAGTGATCTTGTTTGTACTTGCAACTAAGTATACATTTGGGTGATTAAGGGGGAACTGTGTAGTATTTTCGATGTTACAGTATGTTCTCCTATCAAAGTTTATTGTGCAGAGACAACTATAAGTATGCAATTTGACTTCCTGAAGAGTGGACACTATGGTGCTTTCAAAATGATTAGCCACTTTCACACAAGACAAGAAACCTATTAAATTGCAGTAAAATAGCCAGATTGCCTTTTCTGAAAAATGAACCCCATCTGCTTTCACACATGCATCAGCTTTCCATCTTTTATTAATTTAGCATCCATTCACACATCAGCACCAAAATTCCAATAAACTCTTTGATGTAATTTGCCTGAAATTACCTTCAAAAGTAGGCTTTTAGTTTGAAAACACTGCAGGGTATGACTGACTTGTATCTGAACGTACACTGTGTGTAATGTCGTTGATGTTTTCATTTATGCAGTTGCTTGTGACCCAATGGCATTGTATTTGATGTCTTCAAATGGAACTGATGAAGGGAACAAAATGCATCATTAATATACAAAGGCAGAGATGCTACCAGTGGCTAAATAAGCACAGTAATATTATGTGTTAAACGGCGCAGAGCAATTGCATCATCTCCGTCAGACCTTTGTGATTGGCCCAAAGCAGACTTCTTACATCAGCCATTAATCTAAAAGCTTTGTTCACACATAGCACAAAAACTGAACTTTTCCGGTAATGTTTCAACTTCTCATTACGGGAATTTTCCAGAGATGATTAACCGGGATTTTGCTACAGGTCCTGTTCACACATGGTGAAAAATTGCATAATTTTTTTTGGACAAGGCTGTACTGTATGTGTGAAAGCAACTATAAATAAGTGGCAAGGCAAAAGGAGTAGAAGGAGTGTTTCAAATATCTGCTTGAAAAAATTATTATTATTGTTATTTGTGCCACTAATGGCAAAGAAATAACACACTTCAGATTTAAAGGGATAGTTCACCCAAAAAATGAAAATTCTCTCATCATTTACTCACCCTCATGTCATCCCATATGTTTATGATGACCAGATGACTTACTTTCTTCAGCAGAACATAAATTAAGATTTTTAGAAGAATGTCTCAGCTCTGTAGGTCCATAATGAGTGGAGTAGCAAGTGAATGGATGCCAAAATGTTGACACTCCAAAAAGCACATCATAAAAGTAATCCATATGACTCAGTGTATTAATATTAATACAAATATTGTATTAATCAATATTTTATGAAGCAATATGATAGGTGTGGTGAAAAACAGAGCAATATTTTGTCAGTCATTTTTTGCTTGAAATTCTTCTCCCTGCCCAACAGGGGGCGATATATGAAGTTTGTGAATCACCAAAAACACAAGAAGAAGAATGTGAAAGTGATCGGTTTCTCACACACATATCATTTGATTTCTGAAGATATTGATTTAACCACTGGAGTCTCATGGATTACTTTTATGTTGACTTATGTAATTTTTTTGAGCTTTAAAGTTCTGGCCACCATTCACTTGCATTGTATTGACCAAAAGTGCTGAGAAAGTCTTTTAAAAATCTTTTCATCTGAAATTATTTAAAATAATTTGTGTTCAGCAGATGAAAGATTCACACATCTGTGATGGCATAAGTGAGAGTACAGTAAATCATGTGAGAATTTGTATTTTTGGGTGAACTATTCCTTTAAGGATTCACAGTGCATGCCTCCTCCCTTTGTTTTTACTGATTGTGATTGTTTAACAGAAAGGGTCTTCCAGAAAAGGCTCCACCCACACTCAGCCATCAGTACGACTGTTTCATTTCCACGGCACAAATCAGTTTAACACACGTGCCACTGAAGTTTCTCCAACCTCATCCTCTCTAAACTCCAATGATGTGTTTGTGCTCAACACAGAAAAGTGCTGCTACCTGTGGTATGGCAAGGTTGGTATCCAATGTTCCTTGAGATAAAATCAAGCAGAATCCAACCAGGGTTTGAAGATTTAGTGTTTATGCATATGGGTAGGTGAGCACCAATATTTGTGTTATTATTTCTGGTGGTATTTATTGTTATATGTGTTGTCCGGATACGGCTGTGTCCCTCTTTCTGGTCTGACCTACATACTTACATGGGGTTTAAATGTAAATGAAATACTACCACGCAGGGCTGCAGTGGAGATGAGAGAGAGATGGCTAAAACGCTGGCTGACATCATCTCCAAGAGGGAGAAGCATGTTATTGCAGAAGGTCAGGAACCTGCTGACTTCTGGGTAAGCCTTGGTGGAAAGTCCCAGTATGCCAGCAGCAAAAGGTACAGTACCATTACAACAGTGTTACTGCACATTGTACAACATTCAACAGCATGGCTCTGTTCCAAAACCAAATATGTTCTTGCAGAACAAACAAAAAAGCTAGACACAGCACAAAAAAAGGAACAGAACACTAGTGTATTGAGACAAATTTGTTAAAGTTGAAGCTCTTTTAAGTTGACAGAGCAAACATGTTCAGTTTAATCAGCCCTTATGGCAGATTCTGAAGTGGAACCTCATAATTGACTGCATCTTACAAACACAAGCATTGATTTAACCTCCACATTTGTATAATTGGAGTAAGCATAATGCTCAACTTGGATCACATATACATTTAAAGCCAATCATAGGGCATAATGGTCCTGACATTACTGAATGGCTTTCAGAGTTTTACGACAGTCAGTCATCATTTGCGAATACCATAGAAATAATGGGAAGTGCATTAAACTCGATCTCACCTGTCGCAACATTGGCTGTTGCTTCTCTTATTAATTATTTTTAAGTAAACTACAAATATAACTCACAGGTTTTGGAACAGAGTCTATTAGTTCGTTTTCCATTCTCTTGAGCAGACTTCAGGAAGAGAGTAGCAATGTCACGCCACGATTGTTTGAGTGCTCCAACCAGACTGGTCGCTTTATAGCGACAGAGATTACAAACTTCAATCAAGATGACTTGGATGAAGACGATGTGATGTTGCTGGACATCTGGGATCAGGTGAATGTTTGGGCAGCTGTCTTCCTTTGCAATTATTTTCATCCTTTATAGACAACAATAAAAAGACCACAGCACATGTATGTTCTATCAGGTGCTCCTGTGGATCGGTAAAGGTGCCAACGATAAGGAGAAGAAAGAGGCAGTGGTTACAGCACAGGAATATCTGAGGACCCATCCTGCAGGACGTGACCTTGATACACCTATCTTGGTGGTTAAGCAAGGATTTGAGCCACCTACCTTTACAGGCTGGTTCCACGCCTGGGACCCACTAAAGTGGAGTGTAAGTAGATCTTACATACTGTAAGTTTCCCCACTGAGCCTTTCAGCATAAAAACTTACCTCCAAGCATGAGCACAAGGTAAAAGTCAGAAATGTATTTGATTCTTTTTTAGGGTGGGAAATCCTATGACCAGCTCAAATCAGAGCTTGGAGATGCAACTGATCTTATCAAAATTACTGTGGTAGGTTCTTGTTTATCTTCAGGGCAAGTTTTAATGATCCATTCTTGATGTAACAGGTAACATGATATTACTTCTTGTGCACAGGATATGACCCAGCCTATCACAAAACAAACCAACTCAAAAGACTCTGGAGGCACGATGCCCCGACCTGTCACGCAAACCTTTCCTCCTGACCAGCTGGTGAACATAACAGAGGACATACCTGATGGAGTCGATCCCACAAGAAAAGAGGTAAACTTCTCTAACTTTCTCAGACACCGTAGCAAATTTAACCTACAAACTACTGAAATGGAATTAGAAGTCTGCATTCCCGTGGAACTCCCGCAGGGTTCGAGGGACCCAATTAGGTTTCTTGCGGTGCGGAATTAAATTTCCGAGATGGCGGTAGCAGACAGTACATCCATAAGTTATGGACGGGAGCAGGCAGTCAGAGAATATCCCGAAAAACCTGATGTGGATATCTTGTTTTTATTATATACATTTATGAATGCAAAAAAATAACACTAATTATTATTTTATTTTACGACAAATGTATTTTTAACAACTGAAAATGCTAAGTAAAAATGTGGACACAGCACGTGCATCAAATTATTCAATATTTAGAGCAGGCTATCCAGGTACAACAACTGCTGTGAAACTGTCTACAAAATGTTCAGTTAGTGTTAAGAAATCAACCTCAGGCAAGTCAGATGGGCATCATGATACGTGTCATCCGATAATAGCAATAACAGAAAAACAAGGCGTTCTTTGTGTACACCTGTTGTCTATTTGAATGCTTTTTTCCCAATGTGGAAAACTAATGTGGGGTTGCAGTAACGGGAGTGGTCGGTAAGAAAATGACTTGCGGGTGAAAACGGAGAGTTCGGGTACGGCATAGGAAAACAGTCCTGCTCAGACCTCTAAATGGAATGAATTCCAAACTCACAGCCCAGGATCAATAAAATATAACTTTTAGTAAGCATATTCAAATCATTTAGCATTCAACTTAACAAATTAAGCTTACTTTATTTAAATAATACAAATAATATATTATCTATGTGGGTGAAGCTCCAAAAATCCAAAAATCTAAAGGAATTGTCATTTTGTCTAAATAAAGCAATTTTAGTGATATTATTTGTTATGATTTTCATTATAGCACATTTCTCCCCAAATACACATTTTTGCAATGCAATCCAATGCAAAAATATATATAAAAAATCTTAAATGAATGACTATAATGTGGGTGAAAAAAATCATAATATAATGCAAAAATCTTGATGGATCAAAAAAGTTTTTTTAATAATGTTTTTCCTTTTAATTTTGGGATGAAATGTGACTTGGGTGTGTTTTGACAAAATTGACCCATTTCTAAACCTAACACCTTACCTCTATTGTCTGTGCAGGATTATCTCTCAAATGAAGACTTTGCACTGATTATGGGGATTTCTCGGTTGGATTTCTATGCCATGCCAGCCTGGAAGCAGCTGAACCTGAAGAAAGAAAAGGGCCTGTTTTAGGAAGGGCACAAATGCATCTCTGTGCTACAGCACGTGCTTAACTGTCTGAATACCAGTAGTGGCGCTGTGAAAAAACTCTAAAGTCAGGATCATTTCCTTTTAGATTTTTAGATTTACATGTTTACATAAAATTACTTTATTTAAATATATTATTTGGAAAAGCTATCAAATTGGTAATATAAAAGATAAACTGTCATATTTAAAGTTGATGTTATGGAACTGAATTATTTACCTCAGTATAATTTCAACTGAACAGAGTATATGGAATAAATGGGGAAATTAAGTTTGCAGATCTGTCTTTTTTTACACAGGGATTTGTATTGGATTCAAAAGGATGGATAAAGCATTGACCAAAATCTGTTTTTCTTCAGTTGCTTAAGCACTACAATAAAAATTTAATATTCACATTCACTAACAGTAACTAAGGCAATGGTTTTGTATGAGGTTCATTGATGAATAGAGAGCACTGATATTAAACACAATTTGGAGAATATACTATCTCATTTCTAACTTCCATGGAATTAATCATTCACTGTACACAAGAGGTGCATCACCTGTCTAATGGAAAAATCAATAAACAGAAAAAGACCTCATTGTAATGGAAATTCTTTTGTCACCTCTTTGATAAAATTATACATTAACTCATGCACAAATTCAATGTCATATTGTAAAACTCTTATTGTAGCCCTAGGCAAGGCAGCTTTTTTCTCTTGTATTTCACAAAATAGACACATTCTTGTTGCAGGATGGTTCTTATTTCATAGCATAGAGATTAAAGCTTGGGATTGGTAACCAAATGTTTAAAAGCCTACACAAAAGATGACAGTTATAGCATCATGATCACTAAGGCAAGCTATTGTGTGACTACAGAAAAGGTGTTTGGTACCCCTAGTACAAATATACCCCAACCCCAAAACATGCCTACTTAGACATGTAGCTTTACCTCAGATACCTTGTAGAACAATGACTAACACAATCAAACTAAGTATCAATGCAACTGTGAAAAAACATTGTAAAAGTTGATGATGTTACCTTGAGCTGGTTGTAATTCCCGCAGAACACTCTAGATAGCGACATTTACGTGGTGCCATGTGTGTTGTCGTGTCTTTTGGTTGGTTGCTCTAGGTTTGTTTTCCATATAATTTGTCCGTAAAGAACGTTTTCGCTGGTCTATGTTCGTTATTTTGGGTTTTTGATGAGTTATACGTCATTGCATTTACAGTTGATTGAGTTCATCTTACTTCGTCATGAAGTTCTGGCGAAGGCGATTTTTATAGGTTTATGATCAAAAGCCCGCCAAAAATAATAAGCGCAAAAATAAATATATAAGCACAGATCAAAAAATATCAAGCATGAATCAAAAATACATAAACACATTTAAAACATGCTGCAAAACACAAAACAAAAATTCAAGCAGTCATCAGAACTGCAAACAAAATCATGTTTTCCTTGGTTATATTACTGTTTATTGTGCTCTCTGACAATTTTTCTCATATATATATATATATATATATATATATATATATATATATATATATGAGAAAAATTGGAACCAAGTAAACATGATTTTGTTTGCAGTTCTGACGAGATATATATATATATATATATATATATATATATATATATATATATATATATATATATATATATAGATATAGTATGTTTTGGTTCTGAACGACTACATTGGTACAGCTAGTAAAAACATATTTTTATTTTTATTTTTTTATTTTTTTAGATATGCAGCCAATAACCTACAAACAAGGAAGTCTTAAATAATGCCTAAAATAAAAACTTTGCTAAATAAATTCAGCTGACCCGATACATGTGTTAACGGACTATGATAATGACCTACTCGGACAACACATTGTTTCGTAGAGCTGGCAGAGAAAATACTCAAAACAGACACAAGAAACGTATCTATAAACCACAAATAATATAATATTGAGCAGCAGCTGTTGGCGATGCATTGGAGTGACATCACCTCCCTTCTTCGAATGATTGGCTAGAGGAGGAGGAGCTGTCGATCAAGAACTAGTGGACCAATAGAGACGCAAAACGCCACTGATTTACATCAGAGCCATATGAAGAGAGAGTTGCGACAACGGAAGTTCTAAATGCTTGATCGTCACGTGATTCACGTAGACTTCAGATAGTTCCAGGAAGTGCTTTTGCGGTCATTCCAAACTGTTAGAGTAGAGTGACAGAACTGCGATTTCTGGTAATTAGTAGTCAATAAATGCATTTATTTTATATATTTATGTAACACACCGACATATGTATGTAGCATGAGTATGTTGTTACAGCAATGTTGTTTTTTAAAGATCAAATCAGCTAATATTTGAGGATTAGTGTTCAGCTACCGTTATTTGCCTCAACTTATTTCAGGCTAGGGTTTCTGTTGCCTTTTTATGTTACCTCATGTTCATTGTTTTCACTAATCTCATGGTAACTAATGTCATATTTATGACTTTTCAGATAGTACAGAGACAGGCTGGTGACAGGTGATTTCCAGCTCGCACCGCACAATGGGTCAATGAACTATTAACTATTAGCAGCAGTTATGTAAATGTAAAATTTTGTGAAATGAAGCTTATTGTTTACAAGTCTTACAATTCTATATATAGTAATATAATTATTTATGTATTATAAATATTATATATCTAATGTATAATTCTTACAATACTTATTCATATACATAATATATTCAGCTTTAAAACAACTTAAGCATACTCGTATATAAACTGCCGTTCAAAAGTAATGAGCCTGAAAATTCAGCTTGGCATCACAGGAGTAAATTACATTTTAAAATTGAAAACAGTTATTTTAAATTGTAATAATATATTACGATATTACTTTTTTTGTATTTTTATTCAAATAAATGCAATAACTATTTACAGCAATTCATGAATACATTTCTAATAAATTAAATAGCATGCCAAGCATTTTGTATGTGTCCTTTCTTTCATGTTGTCGTTGCATAGTCTTCACCATGGTTTGCTGTGCTGCATGAGGATGCTCCAATAGCTCAGAGAAAGGTGTGCGAATGTATGGCTTCCCCACTGACATGGAGAGGAGAAAGAAATGGTTGGCTCAAGTCAGCAGGAGCAATCTAAATATAAATAAAAATTACAACAATCCTTGCCTAATCTGTTAGTTATCCGATAACATCCCTTATCTCCTAATTTAATGAGTAATACTCAACTATAAGGTTTTAATTTACAAGTTATTTTTATTTAGATGTACTGATAATATACAGAATAAGATAATATTATTCTTTAAACGTCTCACCTTTTAAAAGTGTGTCGCAAACGGTTTATTCTGATGCATCTCTACGGTGTTTGCAGCTACTTCCGGGAACTATTGAGAGGCTCCACGAGCCGCCATTGCTGTAAAAAAAACGTTCCATTGGAGTCAATGGAGTTGTCGCAACTCTCTCTTTATATGGCGCTGATTTACATTAAACTCTACTCACAAGTTTTAGAAAATCAAACGCAGAACTTGGAAACAAAAGCAAAGAAAAATACATGTTAAGCGTACCAAAAATTCAAATATGAGCAACATTTTCTGGGAGCACAAAAACAGAAATATAACCAAGGAAAACATGATTTTCTTTGCAATTCTGATTACTTTGCTTTTATTTTATTTATTTAGTTTGTAGTATATTTTAAATATGTTTATATATTTTTGATTCATGCTAGTTATTTTTTTTTTTAAATCTGCGCTTATAATATTTTTATTCACGCTTATTATTTTTGGATCCGACCGCAATACATTTGGCGGGATATTGATCCCATTTATCTCTAAATCCACAAGTGATCCCAAAATAGTGTCATAGCGCCATCTAATGAATGGCTCAAAACCTTCATGTGAAACGTGTGAAAAGATTTCTGTATCAATATAATATAAAAATAATATAATATAATATAGTGTATAATATATATATATATATATATATATATATATATATATATATATATATATATATATATATATATATATATAAGCTATAGTGTTTACATGGAATGACAAAATGTGTAATTTACAACAGAAATTAAATTAATAAATGAAATACATAATAATACATAAAGTTTAATCATAATGTTTTGACTGCGTCATAGTCAAAATATAGTATGGCCAAGTAACACAGTGTACAGTACAGCCATTCATTCACTCACTTTTAACCAATTGCTACTCGAAAATGCCAGGTTATTTATTTATTTCTACATCATATTTCCGATATAAATATATTTTGTGTTATATTATGATTATTCTATAAAGACATTTATTTTGAAGTTCGTCGGTCCATGAATTCTCGCAAATGTCGCTGTCTTCACACTTCTGTTTACGACATTACCGCTAGGCAGTAGAAAACAACCTATTGATTGCGTGTTCATGTAGTTCAAGTGGATTGTAGTCGCAAGTAGTTCACATGCAGCCTTCAAAGTGCACGCGAGGGGAGGTCTTGCTGCATATTACAAAATCTGAAACTTTAGCCATTGGATATTCTGTGACCGCCCGAACTCTGTTAACAATGACATATAGACCGAAGGTCATTGACGTCAAGTTTTACAGGTGTTTAAGTATTGACTCGGCACATTAAACAAACCCATTTAGTGCAGAAGTTGCAGGCAGTATCACCTACACTCTTTGTTAAGTTCCTCCTTATTGCTGTTTGCTCTTAGGACTTTAGACACTTTGCTTTTTACAAATTTATTTATTATATTTCTGCTTTTCTCTAAAGAGCCTAACAAAGCTGCAGAAATGAGCACTTCTTCAGCACCCAAAAGTGCCAAGGTTGTAGTGGTAGGTTCAGGCTTTGCAGGTTTGGCTGCTGCTTCAACGCTGGTCAAAGCAGGATTTCAAAATGTCCTGGTAGTTGAAGCAAAGGAAAGAATTGGAGGGCGAGTCCACACCACCAAACCGTTCACTGAGAATATAATTGAAGTTGGGGCTAATTGGATTCACGGACAGAAAGGAAACCCCCTTTTCCGGATTGCAAAAGAACAGAACCTGCTCTCGGAGGGACCATCAGCAAGCAAGATCATGTGCCTGCCCCATTCGGTAACCCCTCGAGATTACTTTTTCAAAGAAGATGGAAAGCAGGTCTCCACAACGGTTGTAGATCCAGTGAGTTCGCACTTCAGCAAGCTCACCGCCAAAGCTTTTGATGATGCTCTTGAACGCAGGCACAGAGACCTAACTCTGGGAGGTTATTTGGATGATGCATTTGGGGAGTCACCTTTAGCAGCTGCAAAGGATAGCCAAAAAGTTTTCGAATGGTGCAAGAGAACAGAATGCACAGATGAAGCCTGCTCTTCTCTCTATGAGGTGTCTGCCTCGCAGATTAGTTATTACACTGCGTTAGAGGGAGGTTTCTTTAACACTTTGGGACCGGGTGGCTATCGGGCGATCTTAGATGTTCTCCTAAAAGATCTTCCTGCGGGAACTGTCAAGTGTAGTGCACCGGTGAACAGCATCCAGTGGGATTTGGTTAAAAAAGGGAAGCATGGAGGGCAGAAGTATCCTGTTCGGATCATCTGTGAAAATGGAGAGAGCTATGAAGCGGACCATGTGATTGTCACAGTATCTTTGGGGGTCCTCAAAGACAAAGCCAAAACCATGTTTGAGCCATCCTTACCAAAATCCAAGCTGACTGCAATTGAGAATCTCGGCTTTGGGATAGTGGACAAAATTTTCCTGTATTTCGAGGAAAGGTTTTGGCCAGAAGACTGTGCTGGGGTTCAGCTTGTGTGGGATGAGGGCCCTGAAGATAAAGTCGTTTATCAGTCTCTGCTAAAAGGAGAATCCTGGAAGAAGACTTGGTTCAAGAAGATCACCGGGTTTGATACGGTGGCACGTCACCCCACAGCTCTGTGTGGCTGGATCACTGGTAGAGAAGCATTATACATGGAGACGCTTCAGGACAGTGAAGTTGGAGCTATCTGTGTGAGGTATGGTATCTATTGCAACTGTCAGACAACTACATGAATTTAGAGCCATTTGTAATAGTGACAAATGACCATTATGGGTGTTTCAATGGCCAATGCTGATGCCAATATCTATCTAGACAGCAGGGTGGCCATGACAGCAAATAAGAAGTAGGCATATGCAAAATTGCCAAAATTAAATGGTCTTATTTTACACATGAATTACTCCAAATTCAGGAAGAAAAAAAAAAAGAATCGAAAGAGAATTTTTGTTTTATTCATTGACAAGTCTGTTGGTAGATTTTGGAATGCTTCTGTTAATAGGCCAAACAGTATGGTTATTTCTGGATGCACCTAATCTTAAAATGGTCAGTTATTGGCCTATTAACTGACCTGACTAATATATCAGTCTATAACTAATTTGCAATATAGGCTCATTGCATGTTTTGAGCATGTTTTGTTGCTGACAAATCATGCTTATGTCTTTAAAGGTTGCTAAGGTCTTTCACAGGCTGGTCAATACCAGAAGTCTCAAAGACACTGATCTCCAGATGGGGTTGTGATTCTCACGTCGGTGGCTCCTATACGTTTATTCCTCATGGTGTTGATGGAGTGAAAGCACACAAGGCATTGGCATCACCTCTTCCACCTAAAGCTAAAAGCAGAGGGAGGAAGGTAATTGCTCAGCTTCTTTTTATATCAATAAATGCATATTGTTTCAGAGAGTATGTGAGTCCAGTATCTTGTATAATGGTTAACTTTTTATGTAATTATTTTAATGACTTGAAAGGTAATGACTTGGAATGGCTTGAAAGGTTATGAAAACTCACTGGCCACAAAGTGTGGGAACCATGACATATATGCAAAATATTAGACGTTTTTAAAGGGATACTGCATCCAAAAAAAAAAATAAAAAAATGCTGTAATGCTATATTATAACAGTATAATAGATAATTAGCAGATTACAATTTCCAAGCAATGGTAAAATGATTCTCTGCCTGTTTTCTGTCTTTGAAGCATCTACAGGTGTTGTTTGCTGGTGAAGCTACACATGTGAACTTCTACACCACAACCCATGGAGCTTACCTGACTGGGGTCAGAGAAGGGCAAAGACTCATCAGCCATTATTCTGGTTGAACAGTATAATCCTAGAGAGGAGAATAGACACTTTGGTTTCATGAATATAACATTTTATGAGTGTATACCATTTTATAGTCTTGCTCTCACACCCTAGACTTACACAAGTTTTTAAATGATCCACAGGAAGTTTATAGCTGCCTGTAAAACATAAATATGAGTGTTTACATTCAACTGTACAACGCATATTTATATCCTGTTAATTGTTAAACATAACCTCAGCTACATGATGTACATGCAGTTTTGATGAAGAAATGTTCTTGAATAATATTCTCATTCTATAAATAAATGATAAAAAAAATAAAATGGAAAGTTGACTGCAGTTGTATTAAATGGTCTCAAAATCGGCTGAATTGATCAGAATTAAATGTAATCTGATAATCAGATTAGAATAAAAAAAAAATAATTCTATCTAAAATTTGAAAAGTTTTCATTGAATATTATAATTATTAAACACAAAAGAACTTTAAGACCCCTTTATGTAAGTTAGAGATTCTATATTGACCATATTTAAAGATGGAAAATAAAATTGGTCTCTATAAAATGTGTAGGTCTTATGGAATATGGTCTGTAATGAAGCATTACAGTGCCTTTTTAAAACAGTAGAAAATAAAAACAAGCATGGTGTGAATTCAAATAAGGAAAATTTACAATAGTTTGCAAATTTCCCAAATAGATTTTTTTTATAAGTAAAATTATATTTATTTATGGTATATAGCCAAAATTATGATAAGATGAAAAATGATTTTTTTTTCTAAATCAACCAAAATGTCAAATTGTAATAGTAATTTTTCATGTTAATAATGTCCTGACTATACATTGCTATACATTGCCACTTTGGTGAATAAAAGTACCAAATTCTTTCCATAAGAGCAGAATCTGTACATTATTCCAAACTTTTGACCACTAATGTAAGTCTAGAGCTTATGGTTTCTTCTATTTCTTGCCATTACCCTACCTATCCCTACATGTCTTTTAATGTTAGAAAACCATTTTCCTGTTCTATCCTCCTCCCATTGTTTTTGCCATCTATTCCTTATTTGTTATTTAATTATACTCTTAATTTCAGTCTTACTATATTTAACATTTATGTCTATAACTAATTTCTTTGTAGCTTCTTTTGTATTCTCATCTGCTATCTCATTTCATTGTACTCCTACATGAGCTGAAATCCATACAAATGCTACACTGAGTCCCATCATCTGAATCCTATATAATGTTTGTTAAATCTCAAACAACATATCTGCTCTCCTTTTGGTATGACTCTCTTTTAATGTTCTTAATGAGGAACTTGAGTCAGAACATATAAGAGCACTCCGTGGTCTTATTTCCTCAACCCACTGCAATGCCATTAAAATTGCCATCATTTCTCCCGTTAACACTGAAAGATTGTCTGAGGTTCTTTTATTGACTTGTATATTAAACTCTTGAACCATGAATGCCTAAACTACTTTGTTCTCTATGTTTTTGATTCATCAGAAAATACTGTATATTGACATAGCTGTAGTAGGTATCCTGTATATATTTATTTGTTATTTCTGCATTTAGTTTAAACCCCTGGTCTTTACTTTCCTTATCTAACAATGTCATATCTACATTAGGCTGCGGAAAGAACCACTGAGGAATAACTGACCATGGCACTGTTGGGCTAGTGGGAGTCTTATTTATTTCTATCTCTTCCGTTATCTTTGGTATATTTCATCCAAAAGTCTTTATTTCTAGTTTTTCCTTTTCCCAACATGGTTTTAAAAC
Source organism: Xyrauchen texanus (assembly GCF_025860055.1). Taxonomy (NCBI): domain Eukaryota; kingdom Metazoa; phylum Chordata; class Actinopteri; order Cypriniformes; family Catostomidae; genus Xyrauchen; species Xyrauchen texanus. The sequence continues at coordinate 38,712,261 of NC_068293.1, read as the reverse complement.
AATTCTTGTTGGATGTTCTCAATTGTGCCCCTGTAGATTAACCAAATAATTTAACGATAGTTGTATTCTTTGGCGTTGTAATGGCATTTATCCCATTTCAGTTGGTGTGCATCTAAGTGCCTGAAATTGAATTTTTTAGCCAATGGAAGTCAGTGTGTCAAAATAAAAGTCTGCAATCTGTATAAATCGAAGTGTGAACAGTTTCATGATGTATTACACAAAGCTAAATTTACGATGACCCAACCTGTTTTCAATATTTTTTCGAAGTAAGTACATGTGCCATAAACCTACACATTTTATAGAGACCGATTTTTGTATGGGGGGGGGGGGATTATGTGATTAATGAGTCAACACTTTTGTGTTAAATAATTGGATTCATAAATAATATTCAATGAAAACACATTTTAGATAGAAATAGTATTTTTTGTATTCTAATCTGATTATCAGATTACATTTAGTTCTGAGACCAATTCATACAACTGCAGTCATCTTTAAAAATAAATAAATAATAATAGTATATGTATATGTATATATATATATATATATATATATATATATATATATATATATATATATATATATATATATATATATATATAATTTATTTAAAGAATGAGAATATTATTCAACATTGCTTTAGAGAATAAGAAAGAATATTTCTTCATCAAAACTGCATGTACATCATGTAGCTGAGGTTATGTTTAACAATTAACAGGATATAAATATGCCTTGTACAGTTGAATGTAAACACTCATATTTATGTTTTACAGGCAGCTATAAACTTCCTGTGGATCATTTAAAAACTTGTGTAAGTCTAGGGTGTGAGAGCAAGACTATAAAATGGTATACACTCATAAAATGTTATATTCATGAAACCAAAGTGTCTATTCTCCTCTCTCTACTGTTCAACCAGAATAATGGCTGATGAGTCTTTGCCCTTCTCTGACCCCAGTCAGGTAAGCTCCATGGGTTGTGGTGTAGAAGTTCACATGTGTAGCTTCACCAGCAAACAACACCTGTAGATGCTTCAAAGACAGAAAACAGACAAAGAATCATTTTACCATTGCTTGGAAATTGTAATCTGCTAATTATCTATTATACTGTTGTACAACTTTAATAAGTATGTCAGGACATGTGTCTGTTTGCAATATTTAAAAAGGAGATGATAGGGACTGATAGCCTCAGACAACATCTTACATTGCATATTTTTTCTCTTCATACAACTTGGTGTGGAAAGTGAACATGTCAGTGTTTACAGAGGGTGGAGCAACTTCAGTTCATACTTTATCTTGACATCTCTGACATAAAGACAGACACACCACATCATCTGTCTGTTTGATCACTGGTTCTCGGTCCAAAAATGAGTCGCAGGTCGCAGACAGCAGGGGGAAACGACAGAATTAAGAGGATATTATTTAGGTCACAATTGTATAAGAATTAGCTGATCCAGACCCACACTCCTTACCAGTTGGTGGCGGTGAATACAACCACCAAATAACTCCAGAAGAAGAAGATGGAGACTTCTAGTGGCTTGTTGTTGCTCTCCTTCTACCGCTTGCTTCACGCTGCTACTGACACCGGTGTCTACCCTAAAATAAAAGCATGAATTAGTGCAATGCTGCTTGATTATTATAGAGTATTCCAAAAAAGGTGAGACCTTATACACATTGCATCACAAAACAGACGTTGAGTTTACGTCATTAATACAGGAATTGACTTGATTTTGGCCAGAAGATTTGCTGTGGAATTCAGGAATTAGATGGCTAATTATCTTAACCGGTTTTAGTTAATGTTTGTATTCTCGCATAAACATGAATAAGAACATGAAACTGCTTTCAATTTTTTTTAAAAAAAAGACCTTTATGTGAACAGAGCTATAATACTAAATCTCGAACTTCATATTAAGCTATGTGGTGGGTAACTAGGGGTAAAAACAGTAAAGAAAACCAATTGACTGTTAAATGACGTGATCTGAAATAAATAATTGGTTCTCAACTGGATTTGCTTTAGGAACCAGATTTTGCAAGTGGTGACCCAATGCTACAACATATCATGCATTGGAACTTATTAAAACTACAATGAATTGCATTGGCCCATCAATGGGCAAATTATTAGTCAAAGCCTGTTTATTTAAACATTCCAACTATACATGATTATATGTTTTGTTGCATTTTATTAATTGCATTTAGCAATCTTTTCCCTCCTGCTGTCCGTGACCTGCAACTCATTTTTTGGCCGAGATCCAGTGATCAAACAGACAGATGATGTGGTGTGTCTGTCTGTATGTCAGAGATGTCAAGAGAAAGTAAGAAGTTGCTCCACCCTCTGTAAACACTGACGTGTTCACTTTCCACACCAAGAGAGTCTCTCTTTCTTTCTCTCTGTCATTGCTCGCAAGGTGTCTTTGTTGAGGATGAGCATCAAATTCCTGTAAGCAATCCTCCACCAACAATCTGCACCAACGACACCCTTAAACAATGGAGATGTTCCAGAATCATCTGAGACCTTCAAGGAGAACTTTGCTGTTTGCCTTCCTCGCATTATGGCTGTTTGTTGCCATTTCCTCCGATGAGGATTACTACAAGTTGTTGGGTATTTCGAAAGAGGCAGGCACTCGAGAGATCCGGCAGGCCTTCAAAAAGCTCGCTCTCACAATGCATCCGGACAAAAACCCTGTGAGTAGATTTATTATGGCATGTCATTGAGAAATAATACATCATCCTTCAGCGTGTCTCTGAGATCTCAGCAATTGTGTCTTTTTAGAATGATGAAACGGCCCACGACAAGTTCTTGAAGATCAATCGGGCCTACGAGGTGTTGAAGGATGAGGACATGAGGAAGACATATGACAAGTATGGAGAGAAGGGCCTGCAAGATGAACAAAAGGGAGGAAGATATGAGAGCTGGAACTATTACAGATATGATTTTGGTAATTGATTACTTTCCTTCATGCTCTGCAGGGATATTATTGTAAATATGAATGTATGTTTAAAACTCTTCATGATATGTCATATTTGTCTATCCTCGAGAAGAAAAAAACATTTAAATGTGTTTTTCAGGAATTTATGATGATGATCAAGAAATTACTACCCTAGACAGAGCGGACTTTGGTAAGTATCACAATTCCAGGGGGTCAGAAGTTTACATACACTATGTTAACTGTGCCATTAAGCAGCTTGAAAATTCCAGAAAATAATATCAAGCCTTTAGGCAATTAGCTTCTGATAGGCTAATTGGAGGTGTACCTGTGGATGTATTTTAAGGCCTACCTTCAAATTCAGTGCCTCCTTTCTTGACATCAAGGGAAAATCAAAAGAAATCAGCCAAGACCTCAGAAGAAATGATAGGCTTAATTTCTTTTGTGCAAAAAGATAATGATTTTAGGGTGAAATATGGCTTGGCCATGTTCTTGCCAGGTTTTTTGAAATTCAAATAGTGGCTTAAACCTTTTTGGAAATGGAGTGTTGTTACACAGGTTTGGTCTTTCCACAGATGCAGCAGTAAAATCTGGGGAAGTCTGGTTTGTTAATTTCTATTTCCCACGCTGCTCGCACTGTCACGACCTTGCTCCCACGGTATGTAACTTCTCTTACACTACAAAAATGTGTTTCTTATTTAGTCATTTTGTCTCGTTTTCCAGTAAAAATATCAGCATATTCTTAAAACAAGATACATTTACTTGACAAGCAAAATGGCATAAGATATTAAATCTTGTTTTCAGAGAAATCTGACAACATGTACAAAATGTTATGCTTTAAAAATCTACCAATGGGGTAAAAAAAATAAACTTTTTTTCCCTTTGAAGCAAGTTTATTTTTCTTTCCCCATTGGCAAATAGTTTATTGATTTAAGAAAAAATTAAGAAAAAAAAACTAAATTTAAGAAAAAAAGAAATTTTGCTAAATTTTTTCAAAACAAGACAAAATATCTAATGCAATTTTGCTTGTCTGGTAAATTGCTCTTGTTTTAAGAATATTTAGACATTACTGGAAAACAAGACAAAAATACTTATTAAGAAAATACTTTTTCACTTCCTAACTCGTGTTTGGGTTGGTTTTGTTAATGTGTATTTTCCTGACCCTGCAGTGGCGGGAGTTTGCTAAGGAGATGGACGGTGTAATTCGGATCGGCGCAGTGAACTGTGGCGATAATAGCAGACTGTGCCGTAGCAAAGGCATTAGCAGCTACCCCAGCCTCTATGTGTTCAGAGCTGGAATGGTGAGAACGTTCTGCCTTTGCTTTGTCAGCATCTATTTACATAACTGTAAGTATAAGGTATGTTTAATGTCTGTTGTCACCCTAAAGTACTAATGCAATCATACCAACAGAATCCTGAGAAGTACTATGGCGACCGATCAAAAGCAAGTCTCACCACATTTGCAATGCAGTTTGTGCAGAGCAAAGTGACGGAACTGTGGCAAGGTATTTAATTTAATTTAAAATCCATTTCAGTTTGGCATATACAGTGTAATACAGAATCATTTTTCACTTAAATTGTTATGCGGATAAATCATTTGTAGAAAAAAAAAGTAGTAGAAAAAAGGTCCTATTTTTATTCCCACTGGTTTAATATTATTATCGTTATCATTAATTTATGTATAATGAATGGATATTAATAATTTTATATATCTAGTTACGTTAGGGCTGCACAACTGATCAAATAAATAATCAAGACTACAATTGCAGAAGCCACACCTAACTTATTGTAAAAAGTCAATTATAGCATATGTTTTTACAGCGGTTGATAATTTTAATGAATCAGAAACCTTGCTTCTGTATATACAGTATAATTAATATATATATATATATATATATATATATATATATATATATATATATATACATACACACACACACACACACAATTGATATAAAAATGTCTACACACCCCTGTTAAAACAGCAGGTTTTTGTGATGTAAAAAACTTTTTGCATATTTAATGTCAAATTTAAAACTAAAGTGACTCCTTTCAGAGATAATTTTTTTATTATTTATTTAAAATAACCTAACTGCATAAGTGTGCACATCTCTGAACTAATCCTCAGTTGAAGCACCTTTTGATTTTATTACAGCACTCCGTCTGTTTGGATAAGAGTCTAGTAGCTTTGCACATCTTGACTTGGGAATATTTTCCCACTCTTCTTTGCAAAAACGTTCCAGATCGGTCAAATTTCGAGGGCATCTCCTGTGTACGGCACTCTTCAGGTTCCCCCACAGATTTACTATAGGATTCAGGTCTGGGCTCTGGCTGGGCCATTCCAAAACACTCATCTTTTTTTTGCTGAAGCCATTCTTTTGTTGATTTGGATGTGTGCTTTGAATCATTGTCATGCTGAAAGGTGAAAGATCTCTTCATTTTCAGCTTTCTAGCAGACGCTAGAAGATTCTGTTCAAAATGAACTGGTACTTGGAGCTATTCATGATTCCCTCCACCTTCACTAAAGCTCCAGTTCCAGGTGAAGACAAGCAGCCCCAAAGCAGGATGCCACCACCACCACCATGCTTCACCGTGGGTATGGTGTTCTTTTGCTGAGGTGCTGTGTTGTTTATGCGCCAAATATACCTTTTACAATTTTTGGCAAAAAGTTAAATCTTGGTCTCATCAGACCAGAACACATTTTTCCACGTGGTTTTGGGAGACTGGATATAGGTTTTTGCTGGGCTTGGATGTTTTGGGGGTTTTTTTTCGTTAGAAAAGGCTTGGTCTTGCCACCCTGCCCCATAGTCCAGGCAGATGAAGAATACGAGAGATAGTTGTCACATGTAGGGAACAGCCAGTACTTGCCAGAAAGAGCTGCAGCTCCTTTAATGTTGCTGTAGTCCTCTTGGCCGCCTCCCTGACCAGTTTTCTCTTTGTCTCATCAATTTTGGAGGGATGACCTGTTCTTGATAATTCCATACTTTCTCCACTTGTTGATGGCTGTCTTCACTATGGATATTTTATATCTAATGCCTTGAAAAAAATGTGTAGCCCTCACCTGAGTGATACCTTTTAACAATTAGATCCCATTGATGCTTTGTATACTCTTTGTGGCTCATGGCTCTTGTAATAGCATGCAACCAAGTAGATGTAAAAAAAATCCTACAAGAACAGAGAGATTTATTTGGAGTTAATCAGAGTCACTTCAGGTGAAGACAGGTGTGTACTCATTCACATGAGCTTGATGATTGGTTGATTCTGAACAAAGCCACATACACAATTAAGTGTGCACACTTTTGCATAAATTTTTATTTGCAAATGTTATTAGGTGTTTTTAGTTATATTTGAAAGCTGGAATTGTATCTCTAAAATTGGTTTGTATTTTCAGGGAATATCTTTACTGAGATCAATAGAGCATTTGCTGAAAGAATTGGCTGGCTGATAACGTTCTGCGCCGACACCGGGGGTAAGACAACTACTAAATCTTAATAATTAGAGCTTAGTTCCTGTAGCTCAACAAGGTGGGCATGGCACTTGCAATGCCAAAGTCACCAGTATGAATCCCTGGGAATACAAGTACTGATAAATGGATTGCATGACTGCCAAATACAAAAAAAATTAAAAATAATTACAGAAGGACTCTTGTTTTTGCCAAAAAGTCACTAAAACGCCACCATTCCTTATAGATTGTCTGGAGGCCCAGACAAGACGGAAGCTCGCTGGAATGTTGGTAAGCACTGTGCGGGCATGTTTCATATATCGGCCAACTCAGTTCCAGTGACACATTATCGCAAACAGAAAGCATTAAGAACGGGTATTCTCACAGTTGAACTCCATATTGTGAGCATGAATCAACATTGTAAATGCTTCCGTTTGCTTCTCTCTACAGGACGGGCTGGTAAATGTGGGATGGATGGATTGCTCCAAGCAGGCAGATCTGTGTGACAGCTTTGAGATCTCCACTAGCACAACCGGCCTCTTCTCACCTGGCAGTTCGCTTGCTCAGAAAGGCAGTACATTGGTGGGGTCGTCTTTCTAACAATCATGCATTTGATTTTAGTAGCTCTTAATAGACCTAATTTGGTGGTCTGGTTTTCATTTAGATTTACAGTATATGACTCTTATTAACCTTGCAGTTTATCCAGAGTTTGGATTCTAAAGAAATATATGCACAAGTATTGAAGTATCTGCCTGACCTTGAGATTCTTACAAAGGACAGCTTTGAGGTAAGTGCTCAAAGGAAATGTATTAATATGAACAAGCATTTTGTTGCAAAGAATTTAATGTATTCCATTACCCCACCCAGCAGTATCTTTGTTTACTCCGTAACCGCATGGAACTTACACTCATGGTCAAATATGATTGTGTGGTTTAAAGATAACACCTGAATATAATGGGGTGAATTAGGAATTTCTACTGGCCATAAATATTTCTTAATGTCCATGAAGCTGTATTTTGAGTGAATTTTATTCCAAAATGTATTGTTGTCCCTATAGACAATGGAATTCAATTGCTGTTTTTTTTACTTGCCTATTTGTGACAAATTTTAATTCAATTAGGGGCGGCTGTGGCTCAGGTGGTAGAGCGGGTCGGCCACTAATCGCATGGTTGGTGGTTCGATTCCCAGCCCACACGACTCCACATGCTGAAGTGTCCTTGGGCAAGACACTGAACCCCAAGTTGCTCCAATGGCAGTCTAGCACCTTGCATGGCAGCTCTGCCATCATTGGTATGTGTGTGTGTGTGAATGGAAAGGTTAAAAAGGCGCTATATAAGTGCAGACCATTTTTCAAATTTGCGTCTTGCCACATGAAGGTCTGGAGAAAACAAAACCTTTTGGCATCCTAAATAAACAAACAAAAAGTTTGTTTGTCTTAGATTTGAATGGCATATGTCATTTACATCACAGCCAGACTATCCTTTTTACAATGCAACTTAAACCATGTAATTTCAGTTCCTAAACGTTACCAGCCAACTATTGTGGAACTTGCCAATCTGGTGTTTTATTGTTGCATTATTTGCCAAAGCCAATTTTTTTTACTATCGGTAGGTGTTCATTTTGTAACCTGGTGATGAAGGGGATAATATTTGTACTTCTATGGTTTTGTAATTTCAGCATAAATTGGCTCATCACCGGTGGCTCATCAGCTTCTCCTTTGGACACGATGATCTGGCATCACATGAATATAAAAAACTCAAAACTCTTCTGAAAGACTTTCACATACAGGTGCTTGAGTTTCTCTTTTTGTCCTTGTTTTTATTAAAATAGTTTCTGTCAAGCTTCCTTGATTTATATAAAGGAATAGGTCAACCAAAAATGAAAATTATGTCATCATTCAATCACCCTCGTTTCATTTCAAAACAATAGGAATTACTTATTTCGGTGAGACACAAAAAGAGATGTTTGAAATATGTTAATGCAGGACTTTCCCATACAGTGGAAGCATACAGTGACCAGGGGCATGACAGTTTCCTGGTTAAAGGGATAGTTCACCCAAAAATGAAGATTCTCTCATCAATTACTCACCCTCATGCAATCCCAGGTTTATATGACTTTCCTCTGCAGAACACAAAGATTTTTAGAAGAAAGTTTTATGCTCCATACAATGCAAGTGAATAGTGATCAAAACTTTGAAGCTCCAAAAATCACCATAAAAGTCATTCATACAGCTCCACTAGTTTAATTCATGTCTTAAGCGATCCAATCGGTTTTGAGTGAGACCAGACCAAAATGTAACTCCTTTTTCACTGTACATCTTGCCATTGCTGTCTCTTGGGAAGATCATGATTTCAAGGTCAATTACACTTCCTAGTGCTTGAGATGGCGCTAGGAAGTATTATCGAGTTTGAAATCGTGATGGCCAAAAAGACTACTGATGCCACAATCTATAGTGGAAAAGGAGTTATTTTGGTCTTTTCTTATCCTAAATCGATTGGATGACTTCAGAAGACATGAATTAAACAACTGTGGTGTTATGGAGTACTTTTATGCTGCCTTTATGTGCTTTTTGGAGCAACAAAGTTTTGGTCACTATTCACTTGCATTGTGTGGACCTACAAAAAGGAGATTGTCTTCTAAAAATCTTTGTGTTCAGCAGAAGAAAGATTAAACACATCTGGGATGGCATGAGGGTGAGTAAATAATGAGAGAATTTGTATTTTTGGGTGAACTATCCCTTTAAGGGATCTCTTAGAAAAGAGCAGTGAGAAACTTCTTCAAAACATCTCTTCGTGTTCCACAGCAGAAAGTCAGTCTTTGGGGTTTGGAACGACATGGTGTGTGAATGATGATAGAATTTGTTAAATTTGCAGTGAACTATTATTTAAGTCATGCAATTTCTGCTAAATGGTGCTCTTGTTTTGGATTCATAATGTTCATCTGTCTGTGTAGGTGGGAAAGGTGGACTGTATCTCAGGTTCAGAGCTGTGCGCTTCTCTTTATATTCAGGAAGCCCTGTGTGGCAGTTTTTAAAGGGGTTGGAATTCATGATTTTGAGATTCACCATGGTAAGTTCAGAAAAGTTATAGTAAGACTAGATGTTGTGCTTCTAAATAACCTTGTAGTGCTTTAAAACACTTTGGCTCAACCAATAATACTAAAACTTGTAAACAGCATTCATCCACATTTTAAAATTTTGTTCAGTGCAGCCAATTCTTTCAAGATTGGGCTGTTGATTATTGAATACTTGCAATATATTAACAATGATTTTGTTTCCTATATAAAATGAAGAAATAAGAGAGAATATAAAAACTGTGTTCAGATTTGTATTTTTTTTTATGGCAAATGCATCCTGTACATTTCAAGAAATATAACATCAAAAGGCTGAAAAATATAATTGTCCAGACGTAGTTTATATTGTTAACCCAATTTATGATGCCAATTACGCTGCGTTTAATTGTCCAGGTAAGGATGTCCTGTATAACATTGTGGCCTTTGCAAAAGATAGTGTGAATTCCCATGTCACCACTCTGAGACCTGAGAACTTCCCCAATCATGAGAAAGAGCCCTGGCTGGTTGACTTCTTTGCACCTGTGAGTTATCATTGCATCTAAATCTCTCCGTTAAACCTCTACTGGAAACCTCTATTTAAACTCTAATAATAATCTGCTAAGAACGTACCCACATTGCCATGGCATCTTCCTGTCGATGGTTGATTCATCAAGCTCATAAGGGTGGGAAGTAATCTGCAGATGCAATCAAAGTCAACATTTTTGCCACAGTTTGCAATTCTAAAGTTAAAGAGGTAGTTCAGCCAAAAAAGTGAATTCTGTCATTTATTTACTCTTCCTCATAATGTTCCAAGCCCATATGACTTGCTTTTCTCCAATAGTCCAATTTTATCTCTTATGTGTTTCGGGGTGATTGTTTGTATATATAATTGAGAATAAGAGCTACTGTAATTAGAGCGCACAGCATATTGGTTATTGATTACGGGTAATGTTTGTGTCCTACAGTGGTGTCCACCATGTCGAGCTGCTCTCCCTGAACTAAGGAAAGCCTCCATCCAGCTCTTTGGACAGTTAAAATTTGGGACTCTGGACTGTACTGTGCATGAGGGGCTCTGCAGCATGGTAAATGAATCTGACATGATGTGTGGTTTTGAAGCCGATGACACCTGTTTGGCTGATGCGCTCAGCAGCGACTAATTCTAGCTTTTGTTTTTTTTTTTATGTGGTTTCCTCTCTTAAGTAACACAGAGCATGTGTTAAATGCACCGGTTAAATGGATTAAGATCATCTTTAGCTTCCTGTCTAAGTGTTTATTTGTTGATCTACCATAAATTGTAATTATACCAAAAATTTAACCGCATTAATTTAACTATTCATTAATTTGGCCACAATAAGTATGTATCCATTGACACCTTTTTAAAAATATTTGCAAAAATGGTTCAGAAACGTTAGCTCCGACAATAGCAATAACATAATTTGCTTATGCAGATACCACTTATTTACCAATAATTTTCAGGGCCAGCATATGTGTTGATATTGCTTATGACTTGAAATTGCTTATGAAATGTTTAGATTTCTTGTAGGATAATTATAGGCCTCTTCATTTTTATTATAATAATCAGATTTTAACTGAATATGAATATCCGATGACAGCGGCTTCTCCTCACTTGCTTCTTTCCCTTCTTCAGTACAACATTAATGCATTTCCAACAACTGTGATCTTCAACAAGTCCAGTATCCATGAGTATGAAGGCCATCACTCTGCAGATGGCATCCTGGAGTTTATAGAGGTGAGAGGAAGGCCTGAACACACATCACAATTGCACATTTATGCTCTCATTTACAATTCATACACAATAGGAAATTGGTGATATATTGAATATTCTATGTATTTATAATAGGGCGGGGAAATTGAAAATGTTATTTACTGTGATTTAATAGTTTAATGTTTAATGCATACAAAAAAGGTATGTAGTATTGGTCTTTTTCTGCCTCACTTACTGGAACGTTGCTGATGTTTTTCCCCACTTGTGGTTAAATGTGGATATAATGGCAACAAATCCTAAAACCTTAAAATGACTGTAAAAATGACAATTTAAACAACTTTACAGCTCAAATAATACACAAATTTTAACAGAAGAATTAATGTAAGTGCTTTTATAAAATTATAAGCTTCACATTTCTGCCTTTTTAAAAACCCTCCAGAAATTGTCCCCATTCACTTTCATTGTAAGCGTTTCACAGTAACCTCAATTATTTATCGTGATTAATCGCGATTAAAATAACAGAAAACGGTGCGATTACTTGGTTACAAAAGCCCTAATTAAAAATAGTCTTGTGTAGACAGAACTTTTTGACTAAAATGGCAAAGGACTGGACTGTATTGCAGCTTACACTGGCCAAGAACCACTTATTTTCATTGTTGTGGGTGTGCCGTCTGATGCTGAAACTATATTTTAAATTATTTGGATGGTAATATATTGTTGATATTTTGAATATAACTGATTTTAATGCTATTATATTTGTTTTGCCCTTAACTATGCTAGAAACCATGGGTCCTATCTTAAGAGCACAAAGCGCAGTGCTATGCGATGAGTCATATTCTGTAAGACTAAAGTCATAGTCCATTTCCTGTCAAGCACCAGTGATGTAAACAAAGATGGCACATTCATAAGATGTTGGTAGTGTTAATAGGCTGAATGCAGTGAATTAGAAGAATAGGAATATGGACTTTTTTTGTGTATTAACTGCATCTCTGTTGAATGTCAGGCATATTTCAAGTATGGCACACTGCTATAAATGCTCCTATGTAATTTCATAGAAAAGACAAAGTTTCTAAACCGCTTGTGTCTTTGTCAGGCAGTGACAAAGAGGTCAAGACATTGTCTTTTCTGTTAAATTACATGGAAGCATTTCTAGCAGTGTGCTTTTTTTTTTATTTATTTTTTTTATGAATTTTGTCAATTTTTTATCGTGCACCTGCCTTTAATGTTTTATATGTGCGTAATAGTACTCTTTAGGCAAATTTCTAGTGACACCCTCCTTTTCTACACATGGAAAATATGTTTCTTGTCAGGATTTGGATGTACTAATTAATTAAATAATATTGAATGTAAGCATTATTAATCAAATTGACCAAGTGACACAAATCATGGCTAATATTAACAATGATTATATCGGCCTTCCACGATAGGCTGTGAATTTTGTGGACCTACTTCACTTCAACCAGTTGATTTTCCTTTAAAACACACACAAAAAATTCAACAAAATATTTCTAAATTCAAATTACACTTTAAATGAAACGAAAATATAATCAAAATAATAAAGTCAGAAAAGGTCAAAAATCTTATAAAACCACTTCCCTTAAAATTTAAACAATTTACCCTCACCAACTTCTACCACTGGCCTCTTTTGCAGTGATTTAAAAATCACTCTGTGACAACAGGTGAGAGAAATTATACAAATTATATAATAAATAATTGTAAATATAAGCATAATAATAATAATTAATAAATAAAAAATATACCATGACCTCTAGAGGGTTTTACACAAATTTCATAAAGTTGTGTTTCATAAAACGGCTACAACAATGATTGTCAGGGACATAATTTGATATTCCACTATATTTTGGACATTAACTTTATTACCACCTGAAAACAGATGTGGTACTAAAAAGTCTTAGCGCAATTACCTATTTCTCAGGAAATTAGTAAATTGCGCTTAGCGCCACTTCATTTACATACAATACAAACACAGTTTGCGCGCATACACCCACTGATAGTGCAAACACTCACTGCCACTATGCACTGCCACGACAATTGTGCTTTGAATTCGCGCTCACAAAAATGTTATAAAATGTTGCTTACGTGTCATTACGCTAGTTTCACGATTCTTCTTTTACTAGCACCTAGCTACTATGAGAGCATTTTAACAAATGTTTTTTGAAAGCGTCTCTGATTTAAACTTTAAAATTAAATGCAGCATTTGAGTTATTGAATCAGTTCAAATTGTACATATCAATGCATTGATTCAAATATTTGCTTGTGCCATCACTCAAAATGTTTTTTTTTTTATTTATTTAGTCAAATATATGCAAAATTGGGTTGCATTTTTTTCATATATTAAAAGTTTTAGTCAAATATATGTAGGTAAATATTAACAGTTTTATTTTTTTGTTATTATGTTCATTTAGTGAAATCTAGTGTCCTTGATTATTTTAAACAGATTTGTATTTAGTTCTTACAGTAAACATGTCAAATATACTTGCTATTTTTGGTTGAAATAATGGTTCTGATTAATTTCAGGACCTGGTGAATCCTGTGGTGGTGACTTTGAGCCCAGAGTCTTTCCAGAAGCTGGTGAAGAGACGCAAGTCCACAGAGACATGGCTGGTTGATTTCTATGCCCCGTGGTGTGGCCCCTGCCAGGCGCTGCTGCCTGAGTGGAGGAGAATGGCGCGGGTATCCGCTCATTAATTCCACTGATGACCAATCTGAGCACCGTTACTCATCACCCGTTATTATTACTGGTCAATTCAGTTGTGTATGATCTCACATTGTCTGTTTCTAGATGCTGAGTGGGGTTGTAAACGTGGGCACAGTTGACTGCCAGCAACACCACTCATTTTGTCAGGGTGAGAATGTGCAAGCTTATCCAGAGATACGCCTCTTCCCTCAGAATAGCAACCGCCGAGACCAATACCAGTGCGTGTCTCCCTCGAGAGCTAAAGAAGTGTCTTGTTCAGTACCTTGTACACAATTGCACACAAGCTCAACAAGTTCTGTTTTTCTCTCTCATTGTGAACAGAAGTTACAATGGATGGCATCGGGATGCCTTTTCAATCAAGACTTGGGCATTGAGGTAAGCAGGATCAACTCAAAGCATTTGGACAATTCAAAATGCCTAATGGAAGAAGTAAAATACTGTAAATGTTTAGCAAGTAAATCAGTTTTGAATAATTTAATTTAAATGGACAGTTTGAACTTAATCACGGAAATAAATAGAATATAACCTAATCTAATGTAGTTGTTTGGTGAAAATTTGTCTTTAAGAACTTTATGGTCAAATCAACCCAAAATAATTCACAATACTGCTTTAATTTTACATTGCCGTCAAAATCATTGTGAATATTTGAGATGTGTATATATTCCCCAAACTTGGGTACCACCCCAAAACCGCATAATGTGTGCTGTTTATTATCCATTAAAGGAATGGTTCACCCAAAAATGAAAATTCATTCCATCCCAGATGTGTATGACGTTCTTTCGTCTGCAGAACACAAACTAAGATTTCAAGAGAAATATCTCAGCTCTGTTTGTCCATTCAATGCAAGTGAATGATGGCCAGAACTATAAAGTACCATAAGACTCCAGTGGTTAAATCCATGTCTTCAGAAGCAATATGATAAGTGTGGGTGAGAAACCGATCGATATTTTAAGTGCTTTTTTAATATAAATCTGCACTTTCACTTCCACATTCTTCTTCTTTTTGATTTCGGTGATTCGCATCATGCATATTGCCAACTACTGGCAGGGATGAAAATGTATAGTAATAAAGGACTTGAATATTGATTTGTTTCATACCCACACCTATCATATCTCTTCTGAAGATATGGATTTACCAACTGGAGTTGTATGAATAATTTTTATGCTGTCTTTGTGCTTTTTGGATATTGTAATGTTCTGGCCACTATTCACTTGCATGAGACAACAGAGCTGAAATAATTTTCTAAAAATCTTTGTGTTCAATAGAAATTTATACACATCTGGATTTTCATTTTTGGGTGAACTATCGCTTTAAGTATGGATTATGGATTGAGTCAACAATGATGAGTGTTTTAGTGCTGTTTTTAGGTGTTATTATTGCTCTTGCAATAATGCGTATGCATATTTGAAAGATACAGCACTTCTAAATTGTATTTTTTTTTTAACCTCTAATGCATGGACTCTTCTGTCTGTAGCTTGTTACCTCGGGCCTCAGTGGATCTGTCACCTGAAGACTTTAAGAGAAATGTTTTGGGAGGAAAGGATCACTGGGTGTTGGATTTCTACGCTCCATGGTGTGGCCCCTGCCAGCACTTTGCCCCTGAGTTTGAAGTTCTTGCCAGGGTAAGACTTCTCCCTGTCCTAAATCTGAACTGGACACCTGGAATATGTAAAACACTGACAGTGATTACAGTACAGCGCTTCCTTCAGGGAATGCAAATGTAGATGGAAATGCATTTTTATTGGCAGGACCAATGGGCGGCTCATGCAGTGCTTTAGCCAATCACATGTATTCTAACCTTTAATGAAGTTTTGCATATACGCTATCACTCAAAAGTTTGGATGCACTTGACTATTTTATTTTTCTCTAAATAAAAACCTCTTTCAGTTTTCAGAGTCCAAAACTAAGGTTTAGTTGATTTTTAATTATTTTTTAAATGTGACATTTTATGTCTCCAAATAATCATTGAAACACATTTTGTGTTATTTCAAGTCCAAAGAGACAAGTTTTTAATTCTGCTGACACCCTTGTGCAGAATTAGTTTGTTTTTATTGAAAATGGATTTTCTTGTCAGTCCTCCAAACTCAAAAGAATAGTTCCCCCAAAAACAATAATTCTCCACATTTACTCACCCTTATGTAGTCTTAAACTCTTATGACTTACTTTCTTCTCTTGAATCCAAACAAACATATTTTAATGGAGATGGGAAGTCAATGGGGACCAACACTTTTAAGCTCACAAAAGGACATGAAGGTAATCAATATGATTTGAGTGGTATAAACTACATCATCTGAAGCAATACGATTGGTTTTGGGTGAGAACAGGCCAAAGTGTTACTCCTGCTGCATTTATGCCCATTTTGGAGCTTGGAAGTATTGGACCCCATAAAGAAATCTTAGATTGTGCTTTAAACATTTTAAATAGGTTTGTTCATTTTCCTGTTTTTATACTGTAACCTTAATTTCAGAATTGAAAACAAAAAGCCACAGAAGCTGGCGTGGCATTAAAAACAAACACTAGTATCCAAATATGTCGAAATAGATTTTTGCCACTATTTGTAGTTTTACACATCCCTAATCAAGTCACCTGTTCACTCCTCCTGCAGATGATGAAGGGTACTGTGAGAGCTGGCAAAGTGGACTGTCAGACACACTACCAGACCTGTCAAAGTGCTGGCATCAAGGCTTACCCAAGTGTCAGGTTTTACCCGCACCTGGGCACTCCACGGGTAAGACTAGTACAGTAAGAGTGGTGGTGGCATAGTGGGCTAAAGCACATAACTATTAATCAGAATGTCACTGGTTCGATCCCCACAGCCACCACCGCTCCAGGGGGATTGTCCTTGTTATAAGTGCACTGTAAAAGCGTCTGCCAAATGCATAAATGTAAATGTACAGCAAATTGCGGTCAAACATTTTATTCCAGATGTTCTCTGGGTTGCCTTTCTAATGGGTATCTTCTGTCTATCTTTCACTCTCAGCGAGATCAGAGTGGAGAACACATTAACAGCAAAGACTCCAATGTCATTGCAGACATTCTGCGACAGCGACTCCAGCAGCTAGCCACACAGGGAAAGTCCTCCAAACTCAAAGTAAGAGACTGTCTGCTGATCCGAATTCAAGTCTAAAGTTTTGGCATGGAAAGTTTTAAAGTGAAATAATGCATCTAACTCTTCATGGTGAGTTTGAAAAGTGGTACTGCGACGATCCATAGTGTTATTCAGAGGCCATGTAAAAAAAATACAAACAAATTGTTGGAATGCTGAAACCTTGCAGTGAATAGTATTTATTAAAACATAGAAATATTTCCCTACATCTGTTTTTACATTTTAATGAACAAGACATGAAAAATGCTAAGCAGAGACTTTTCGTAAACATGTTTTAGTGATGCGCAAAGAATCCGAAACAGACTTTTGAAACTAATACAAGGAAATGAATCAAACTTACCAACTCTAATGCCGTTAACACCATTTCTACTCAGAGGAATGTTCCAGGTTCAATACAAGTCAAGCTCAGTCTACAGCATTTGTGGCTTAATATTGATTTCCACAAAAATTAATTTTGTTCCTCCTTTTAAAAAAGGTAAAACTCTGGGTTCCAGTGAATGGGCTCAATCCGTACACGTTAAAATACTCAGTTTCAAAAGTATAGCCCCAAGATGTAAACCATATTAGTGTTGTTAACATGATTTAAGTGTGATAAAATGTATTACTTTTTGTATGTAAAATTATCCAATTTTACAACTTTGTTGCCATGAAAACGTTACACCGCAAACCGTAAAACCATGATCTTAAAAATGTCGATTTAAACAACTTTACAGCTCAAATAATACAAACGTCAAATAATACAAACTGAGAATTATTGTGTGCTTTTTATAAAATTACAAGTTTCAAACTTCTGCCTTTTTTTTTAAACCCTCCAAAAATGTACCTTATTCACTTCCATTTTAAGTGCCTCACTAATTACGTTTCCATCATCAACATTTAGCACAACAAAATAAAGCAATGTGGTGAAAAACTGGTTTGGAAACACATTTTGTAGAGAAAATTGGCATTAATGAAATAATATAGCCTCACATGACAGCATTTACCCCAATCTTGATTAACATTTATAGTGTTAATCATGACGACAAGGTATACTTCCTTGAAAGCCAATATATTGTATGTGATTATGGATTGATATTAACGGCATACCTGCACAGATTCGATGCTGCATACGTGACACTTCCAGGAGTGCCAACACCAATATCTCATATCATGCACATCGGCAAGTGCACAGAACAAATTAATGGCCACTGTTTGTGATTAATTTAATCGCCGAAGCCATCCGTAGCCAAAGTTGCTTTTCCATACCATTCAAAATAATAGATGGCATTCATTGAATTAGTCCATAATAAAAAAAATTAAAAACAATTTCTGTTGTTGTTTTAAATTAAAAATAAATACACAATACTAGGAGGAAAGCATCAGTGCTTTTTTGGAACACTATTACATAGCCCAATTCTATAAAAGTATTGTTTAGCTTACTTTTGAAAAACGACGGCAAAATTCCCAGTATTATATTACATAATAAATGCGGGACATAAAGCAGTTGTGATGGCGATGCTTTAGATTAGATGATTGTTCAAAATAGCCTATCGATTATCAGGAATGTATCATATGTAAACCCTTATACTAAGACTGAACGTTTCCCCAATGCTTGGTGCAGGTTGCCAGCTTGAACAGGGCCATGTCGATTCGCTTTCGTTTCGGGAACCGGTGGCAACCTGCAATGGGCGCAACATCAGGACCAATATTATAGTCCTATCAGAAGGGCAACTTTGATTGCTATTCTGTCTTCTGATTGCTTTTATTTGTAAAATTAAAATGAGAGTAAGCTGTCTAATTGAATGAATTGTCTCAATACTCTCCCCATTTTACCAAAACTTTTGGAAACAATTTTTGGGACATCTGGGAGGCGAAAGGTGCACAATTAGCTATAAACACTTATTTCTGTATGGAAACGGCTTAAGGGCAGATTTATTTTGCAATACACCAAAACGCATTTTCACTTTGTCGATAACAAAATAGTGCAAAAAGTGGATGGAAACTAGGCTACTGTAACCTCAATTTTATTTTTTATTTTTTAAGAAAGGGAGGGACGTGTCAATTTGTATTTGTGATAATCAACATTATTCCACAAATGCTTATGCTGAGGTTTTAATAATATTTTAAGCATTATATAATGTAGTGATGTTTGTTAATGTTAATAGAAGTTATTATACAGTATCTCCCAAAAGTGAGTACACCCTCACATTTTTGTAAATATTTGATTATATCTTTTCATGTGACAACACTGAAATGACACTTTGCTACAATGTAAAGTAGTGAGTGTACAGCTTGTATAACAGTGTAAATTTGCTGTCCCCTCAAAATAACTCCACACACAGCCATTAATGTCTAAACCGCTGGCAACAAAAGTGAGTACACCCCTAAGTGAAAATGTCCAAATTAGGTTATGTTATACAAGCTGTAAACACACTAAAGTGTCATTTCTTCAGTATTGTCACATCAAAAGATATAATCAAATATTTACAAAAATGTGAGGGGTGTACTCACTTTTGTGAGATACTGTAAATGGATATCTGGTTTCTGGTGAAGAAATGTGTTGGTTCTTTCTGAACTAACGACAGAACTAGTTTTTAATTTGGTTCAATGTTCCTGTATAATTATGTCAGACATGTAAAAGTTTGAATACACATTCTCAAATGTTTAACACTTCTAAAGGTGTGTGTCCTTGGTAAAAAGTTCAAATCTACCAACACCACCTGTGATTCAATTGGGTCTTATGATAGCATCCGTGATATTAATGAAGCTGACCCGACATCAATAAGTAAAAATGCTCAAGTTTGTGCTGATCATGTTAGAAATGGAAAGAAGCCCAAATCACCAATTATCTTTTGGAAACTGGGTATTTCAACCCCACAAACAGCACTTTTTGGGCATTTTCAGCTGAATTGAAACAAAATGTCTATTGAAAGTGGTACTTTTCTGGGGTGCCAAATGATCCAGGAAGTGCCATCGCTGAGCATTTTTAATGGAGATATTGATTTTCTTGCAGTAGAATGTTAACTTTATCAATATTTTGTGAAATATCAAACTTGTCATCCAGCACCTAGTGTGAACCCTCCAAACTGAATAAATAAACTAATGTTTATGTCAAATCTAATCCCTGTACTTTCCTACAGGATGAACTGTAAGACTTCAAACATCGTTCAATCCACAAACTCTTGCCCATGGAATGGTAAGACAGGGGAAAAACGCACACGCAAAAGGAAGGACTCTTTGATGAGAGATTTGTTTGAGTTTATTTACTGCCAAAGAGACTGTAGAGAGGAGTGACTTCACCTCAGCTGCTTCAAAGAGGGTTCGAAGAGGAAATCACAGCAGAGTTTCGAGACTCAACAAACAACACCTCCAAATGTGTTACTGATGCAAGACAAGGTCACCACAGTGCTATTTATTTATGACTGTCCATAATATATGAATGTACTGTTAAAAATAAATATCTTTATTTCTTTCATTTTGACTGTAACAATAGATGCATTTGTCCGGTTGCATAACGTTTTGTTGTATTTTTCTTAGTAAAATGCAATTTAGAGTTCTGTTCAACTTCAGAAGGCTCTTTTATTGTATTTTTCTAAAATACATTCTAGTTCTCATTCTGTCAAAGTTGCCCAATCATGGAGTATTTTGTAGAAAGCATAAAACGACACAGTTTTTAGTGGATTCTTGGCAAACTCTGTAGTTTAATGTTTTTCTGCACTATTTTGTATTTTATTTCTCAGCAGTCATATGTGTTTGGAGAGATTCATTGTAGAATAAACCTCTTCACTTTCGGTTTTTCCCAACATTGTTTAATGTCATCTTCGGTATTGTGAGGGTATGTAAATATTCTCATGACTGTGTCGTTTTAGGAGGCCACTAGGAGTCAGTGAGGTAACATCAATGGCTTCAGACCTAAACATGCCATATATCATTGGGAAGAAACGGTCTCTGTTCATTTTATTAGTTGATTGTTCAATATTACACAATGTCCAGAGAAAACCTAACCGTAACCCTACCACTAAATCTAACCCTAACATTAGTAGCCACAAATGAGACCCTCAAGACTTTTGGCAACATGAGGATTACCATTTAGACAGGCCCATTTGTTGCAGAAAAGTCTGTGGAATGTGTTTAAACTAGGGATATTGATTTAACACATTAAGAGGAACTAAGAACTGTACGTTGTGTATGTGCACAATGCTCGTGAGAATTAAATCAGGGTAGCAAATTACTGGTTGCTCATATAACAACATGGTTCAAATGTATAAGCTGTCAAGGGGGTCTGGGTAGCTCAGGGTTGACTACCAACCCTGGAGAATCCAGGGTGTGCTGAGTGATTCCAGCCAAGTCTCCTAAGCAGCAAAATTGGCCAGGTTGCTAGTGAGGGTAGAGTCACATGGGGTAACCTCTTCGTGGTCGCAATGAGTGGTTCTCGCTCTCAATGCAGTGTGTGTGGTAAGTCGCGTGGATCGTGGAGAGTAGCATGAACCTCCACATGCTGGGAGTCTCCGCGGTGTCATGCACTATGAGCCTTGTGATAAGTTGCACAGATTGAGGTCTCCGAACCGGAGGCAACTGAGACTCCACCACCCAGATTGAGGTGAGTAACCACGCCATCACGAGGACCTACTAAGTAGTGGAAATTGGGAATTCCATATATATATATATATATATATATATATATATATATATATATATATATATATATATATATATTTTTAACTGCATGCAACCACGTGATTTTTCTGTGGTATTTTATTTAATTGATACCTAGAGCTTGGCCAATTATTGGATTGCGTTTATACCCCCTCTAAAAATGCAGTTTGTGAAGCTACTGAATGCTGAGAAGTCCAATAAGTTTATCTGTTGAAATCTGAATTAATCTCATTAATTAACAACAGACTGCTGAGGCCAGTTGCCCACATGTAATAACAATTGCGTTCTATTTGACTAAATATTTATTTATCGAAGGTACTAAAAGAATCGATGAGAGGAATCTGAATCTTTAAAATGTTTTGATTCCCATCCCTAATCCCAGGGCCGGTTGGATCTTTAGGGTGTGCAAGTAGTTGTCTCTTTAATAGTTTCTCTATGGTGCACAAAGAAAATGCAAAGAACATTTTTACGAGTAATGTTGACCATTAGAGAATAAGGGGGATACGTGTGTGTGTGTTTTGTGCATGTGCGTGTGAATGTTCAGCCCAGGTCAGGCAGCGTTCCCAGAGCTGTGGTTGCCCTGGTGATGCCTGGGGAAACTGGGCGACCCTGCGGGATCGCTTCAAGTTTATTTTCTTTCATTCCGAGTTGGAAAAATCCCACCTGGGACCGCTGACAGGCTTTCTTTTCCTCAGTTCTGCATGGCGTCAGCGAGTTGTAGCACCTTGTAACCACAACGTGTTTTTATTTGTTTTGTTTTATATATATATATATATATATGAGAGGAACGTTAGAGTTCACGGAAAACACAACTATTCGCTTTTAAAAACTAACGTCATTTTGGACAATCATAAAAAATTTTTTTTGAAATTTAGTTTGTGATTAAAGTTTTTTTAATTAAATTGCACACCAAAATAATACGTTTTTGTGATTTTAATTGTGTCTGTTCATCCAGTCATTTATTTTGCTGCAGTTCTTGGAACCACATGACTTTTTTTCTCCATCAGGTGCAACATTTTATTAAAAAGACTTTTAAGCTCCATGGTGACTATCCATTTAGATGCTAATAGCTACTGGGACGGGGAAAGTCTACATAATGACGACATTTTTTTGTGTGTATTTATGTTGAGACCGATAACTTCTGTTAAACTCAACCTTGTCATGTCATAGGTACGATTTCTTTGATTTTTATATAAAACTTAGGCCTAACGACCTTGACCCTCAGCCAAGGTGGTCTACAAGTATCCTTTCTGTTATATTTGTTGTTGGTTTTCTTTTCACATGACATAAAAATGGCTTCCTGAATGTTGCTTTTACCTGGTCATCACTTGGTAAGCACACTGTCTGTGTTTGTGTTTATTTGGAGTCCCACAGAAACCCTACACCTACCCATAAATCTAGCCCTAACCTTAACCCTACCACTAAATCTAAAACTAAACCTAATCTTAGTGACCGAATGAGACTTTGGGCAACAGGAGGATTACCTTTTAGACATAGCCATTCCTAGGCCTAGAATGTGATTTAATCAAAAAACAAAATCTGCTGCCTTTTTTTATTAGATTTTTTTATATATAGATATTAAAAATAAAACCTTATTGTAACATTTACTCTCCCTGTCGAGTCCCATGCAAAGTAAAAAAAAAAAAATATATATATATATATATATCTATATCTTGTCTCTAAGCACATGGCATAAGTAAAGCTGACAAGACACTTCTTTTTAGCTGACTCAACTCAGTTAATTTTAGTTTCCTTGGATCCATACATTTTTTGAGTAGTATGAACATGCAAGGATTGAGTATATATATATTTATTTATTTGTAAAAAAAAATTGGAGTGTATTCAAAAGTGGCGTGTTGATTTTTGAATATACACATCAGCAAATTCGATTTTCTGGTACTTTTATGATATTTTATGGTGCTTTTTTCACGTTTGGCAGTAAAAATCATTGTCCACTTTCACTGCATGGAAAACGGAGGCTCTGGGATTATTATTTTTTTTTCTACCCTTTTCACCCCAAATTGGAATGCCTAATTCCCAATGTGCTGTAAGTCCTCAAGGTGGCGTAGTGACTCGCCTCAATCCGGGTGGCAGAGAACGAATCTATTTTTTATTTATTTTATTTTGCAGAAAAATTAGTGGAGTTCTGCAGAATGTATTTAAACTAGGGCCATTGATTCAACACGTTAATTTAGTGCAATTAAGTATATTAAAAATAACACAAAAATATAGCGCATGCCCTCGACCTGTACGCACAGAAATTCCGTAGTATAAGCAATGTTCCTACCATCGGGGCAATTCAAATTTCCTCCAAAAATGTCCTGTCTGATGCAGGAGTAGGCCTGCCTAGAGCAACGATTAAAAATACAGCAAAGGAAAGTAGGCCAATATTAGAGTTATATTCAAAGATATGGAAATAAACAAAAGTATTTTGACTTTTAAAGACTTTTTGTTTTATCTAAATGTGTAATGCTTTAAAAAAAACACAATAAATGTAATGTATTTGAATTATCTAAATTAAAATATTTATTAGACCTCTATATTTTTGTTTTAATTATTCAAAATTTCCTTTGTTTGGGGGCCTTCCTCAATACATTTTGGTATACAATTAATTCAATTAATCTATTGCCACATTATGTAATTACTTATATATAAAAAGTTTTATAGATTGATAGTCATAATTTAAACTGAAAAAGTTAAAACAAGTTGAGTGTACTTAAGTCATAATGGCTGCTGAAAGCATTATTAAATTGATACATTATTAGCACGTTTTCTGTGGAATTCTGCATGTGCAGATTCCGTATATGTCTGTTACATATACTGACATATTAATAGTATTTTGGAAAAAAACTTAACTGATTATTTAAATAAATAATAATAAAGGCCAAACTACTTAATATTTTTTCTGAGCTTTTCTTATTACAATCCCCAGACAGTTATATAAACAGGGCATTTCTGACTTTAAGCCCCACAAAAAAATGTAACAAATATTTTTCATTTAATTTTTTTTCAACAAATATCATGAATGTTTGACATTTAAAAAAAAAAGTAAAAAACTGTATTTGAATATGTTTTGTCTGTAATTAGGGTAGGCCTATATGGAAGATATTTTATTACTGTTTTTGCCACATGACATAGTTTTAATTTAATTTAATTTTTTATAAAGGTTTTTCAAAAATGTATGAAACCAACATTTATGTTCTAATCATAGAACTTGGCACATGCATTTGAAACTTTACATCTTCTCAAACATTCTTATTTATATTAGACCTACATACAGAATTGTCTGCCCAACGAAATTAGTTCAATCAACTTTCTATCTTGCAAATCTCCAGTTTGATGTGTAAAAGCATGTGTTAATGGTTTGGTAAATAAGATGCCAAACAAATAAAGCATATATTTGTCCAGACAATGCAAATGTGATAATTGGGGTTTTGTAAGCAGCTCTGTGCTAAGTCTGTCCTCTTTGATTGGCTATCCAAAAGCAGCTTGTAGCTGCTTATCATAGAGATCTTATCATAACGGGTTTGTCTTTAATCATACTCAGTCCTCAGAACCTCACGGCAGGTTGTACTTGACCAATTAGCATTGGCTTTTCCCCTGAGAGGAAGAAGCTTATTTTCAGATAATGAATTAATTAGTATACAAAGCTAAGCACTAAGTAAACAAGAAAAACACAAGACAAAGCCTCATAGTTCTGAAGAATGGATTTCTGGGAGAGTCTGGTAGAATGTGTTGCTCAAAATGAATCTGGTAGAAAGAGGAACACAGCAGCAGGAACCATGACAAATCCCTTCGAAATGGGAGTTAGAGCCCATTCTCACCTGGCCAGTCCTCGGTGTTTGTCATTATCCCGCATTCCAAGGGCTTGGATCTCGCTAAAGGAATAAGTCAACCCCAACATGAAAATTCTGTTGTCGTTTCTTCACCCGCAAGTCATTTCAACCCTGTATAACTTTCCTGCTTTCTGTCCGAGGTGTGCATTTTAGTGCAAATTAGATTTTCTGGTACTTTTATGATATTTTATGGTGCTTCTATGTGCTTTTTTCACGTTTGACAGTAAATATCATTGTCCACTTTCTCTGCATGGAAAACAGAGACTCTGGGATTCTTTTTTTTTCTCTCCCCAATTTGGAATGCCCAATTCCCAATGCGCAGTAAGTCCCTCAGCACGCCCTGGATTCTAACCCATGACTTCAGTGGTGATAGTCAGCATCAATACTCATTGAGCTACCCAGGCCCTGAGGCTCTGGGATTCTTGAAAATTTCTTCTTTGAGTTCAGCAAGAGAAAGAAAGTCATACAGGTTTAAAACAACATGAGGTTGAGTAAATGATGACAGTTTTCAGTGTTCACCGGGTTCAGGAAACTCATTAAAGGGCAGCATTGTTTTTCAGAGGGCATAGAAGCAGGTACATAAATGTAGGGTGTGCAGCAGTTTGAGTGTTCTGCAACAGCAGCAACAAGGCAGACTTCATCAAACATCTGTAATGCATTTTATAGCTGGAGCTCTACTGTCAGGACAACCCTTCATCATGTACCACTCTGCACCTGCGAACAAGTCACATTGCTATATGCACAGCCCTGTGTTAGCATATTATAAACTATAACATTCAGTTAGTGTTGCTGCATGTGGTTATGCTGATTTGTTCTGATGCTACATTTTTGCCAATATTGTTCAAAGTTGCTCTGTGTTGCGTTGTGCATTATTCATGTTGCTGCAACAAGGCTTCGGTGTTCAGAGAGGTACATCACACAGCAAAGCTCCATGCACATATGAAAGTGCTTACAGTTAGTTAGCTGCAGTTCCACATGGAATCTGTGCCTGCAAAACTTCGCAAAAAAGCTACAGTAATTTCTGCAGAATTGTCAAAATTCTACACGCCTTGCTCCATTACAGCTGATTGTGCTTTCAGCGACCAATAAGAGTGTAATTCTCTCAGCTCTGTTTAAAACATTTTACTATGTTTAAAGACCCCATGAAATGGTTTGACGAATGCAGTTTTCTTTCCTGTGTTAACCAAGGAAGTCGATAAAATCTTGAGAGAGCTATCCACTTAATAGCCAATACAGTGGACATACAGTAAGTGGGCTGTATTTGCAGTGAAATCGTGAGACTTAACATCTCAGCGAGTGTTAATTACTACTGTATTGACTCATTTGTATACTGTATTTTCCCAAATCAGTTGGCAAAAAGAGAAAAATGATTCAGAAAGAAATATCAGTATAGACTATTATTTCTTTACATAGGGATAATTTTAAATAAATCTAAATTAAATTGAATTGACCTATTGAAAATGAAGTAGAAATATTTTTTAAAACATAATCACCTTGGTTGTAATGACTAACAAAGCTTTCACTTTCTTTAACCTATGTTTGAGTGGAGGGGAAAAATCAACAAATAATTGAAATGACAACAATATTGTGCTAAAGGACAGTTTTGTCTTCGTACACCTAAAGCATATGCTTTCATTTTGAAACTTGGACTTGACTCGGACTCAACCTGTCATGGACTCGGTCTTGAGTCCGACTCGACCCCTTTTGGACTCAGACTCAACTCGGACTCGACTGTTTAAAGTCTCAAACTTGACTTGGACTCGATTAAGGTGGACTCGAACCAACACTAAATAATGTGCTTTATTAAACAAACAAAAACTCTCGATGTAGAAAAAGGGGAACCAAAAACAGAACTAGTAATATTACTAGAACTGACCAAACAATCTCGTAGCAGATCTTATAAATAAAGATAAGAAACATGAGGGGGGTTAAAATAAGGAGGTAAATAAAGAGGGACAAGTGCTGTCAGTCTGCTGATGAGTTAGGCAATCAGCATTCTCTTGGAAACGCAGATCATCGATGAGCTGGGTGCGCAGCGTTCCCACGAAATGGCAATCACCCACCAGCAGCACCTGAAGCACATGAGGGCAAACACCAAAACACACAGACATGGCACACACAGACATGAACTCAGATGAGACAGACAAACAGTCAGGGGAGGCACAGTCAGGCCTGACTGTGACAGTACCCCTCCCCTGATGGACACCTCCTGGTATCCACAAAAGACACAAGGGAGGGTGGGGAAAAAAAACAAGACATGGAACATGAGTGTCCAGATCCCGACACCAGAACCGAAGCTGAACCAGACAGAAGAGTCAGGATCCAGACACCATGCTCCGAACATGAATAACAAAACCAACCGAAGAGAGCACGGCAAGGAAACCACAACCCAAAGCGTGCGCTCACACAGAGGCAAAAAACAAGGACAGGAATAGCACATGGTCAGAGTATGAGCCATGCGCTCAACACAGACACAGAACGAGGGTGTCAGGATCCTGTCACCACACTAAACATGACTGACAAAGTGACAGGATCCTTACACTACACCCCCCACCCACACAGAAGAGAAAGAACAAAAGAAAGGGAGGGAAGGGAAACCAGGGATGAACCGGCAGGGCAGTCCAAAGTGGAACCAGTGAGAGGGACCAGGGAGAATGTTTATGGAAGGGAGCGGGGTCTGGCAGCCTGGGAGGAGGCTTTGGAAGAGGATTCAGGAAGGGGACTGGGTGCGGATGCCTTGGAGGAAAGGGATGAGGTCAGAATGGGTTGACTCAAATCAGACAAGCCTGGGATGTGACTGAGGCAAGGGTCACTGTCAGGGAGTGAATGATATGGGAGAGGATTATCACAGAAGTGAGAAAGGCACTGGCAGGGAGGGCATGGACGGCCATGGAGGACAAGGCTGACTAGGAAACGGTCACTGCGGGCTGGACAGACTGGAAAATGGCCACTGAGGGGCGGACAGACCGGGGAGACTCAGCAGTCGCTGAGGGCTGGGCAGATGGGAGTGTGGCCACTGAGGGCTGGAAACACTGGTGGGTGGCTGCTGCAAACTGGGCAAATTGAGAGCCAGAAGCTGGAAGCTAGACAGGTTCAGGTGCAGTAGTGGGCACTGGGTAGGTGGGCTGTGGCTCCGTGGCTGTGGACACTGACAGTGATTGGGGCTCGGATGCCTTACTCGGTTTCCTTGTCATCCTCCGGATGGTCGGAAGCACTGCAGTGGGAACAGCTGCCACCTCCTGGCAATTTACAGCAGGAACGTCCAACACCTCCTGCCAGTTAACAGCGGAAATGGCCGCAGACTCCTGGTGGTCTGCAGCGGGAGGCTCGTCGATGCGGGTTAGGATGAAGATTGGAAGTCATCCCATTTGGCAAAAGATAAAAAAATAAGATTGTGGAAGTGAAAGTGGAGATTTAAAGTAAAAAGGACTTAAATATTGATGTTTCTCACCCACATCTATTAGATTGCTTTTGACTACATGGATTTAACCAATGGAGTCTTATAGATTATTTTTATGCTGCCTTTATGTGATTTTACTTGCATTGTATGTATGAAAATCTTTGTTTGTGTTGAGCAGAAGAAAAAAGTCATACACATCTGGGAGGGCCTGTGGGTGTAAGTGAATTTTCATTATCTGGTGAACTATTCCTTAGGGGAGCAGTAGTTTTAAAATTCTGAAGAAATTAGTTTGGATCTAGTTTATGTTTTTTGCTAATTTGGAATTCTACAAGAAAATTCCCATTATTTGTTGGCTCCAAATTATGAGAGGAATTCTTGAAGGAATACTTTCAGATTTTTGACTAGGGATAATTTATGTAGGGGGAAACGCCAGGCTACCTGATCCCCATATTAACTCACAGAATGTGTTAAATAAATAATAAGGGGTTCTTCCCATGGAAAAGCCCAAATTATGTATAAGCATAACTGTTGCCTTGTTTGAGAAAAGTTACTGCTTACTGACTCTTGGCTTTGTTGTGTCAATTCCTTTCCTTTGCGTGCAAAACCTAATTAGCATCTCTTGGAATATTTGTTTACATGTCAACACTTAAGAAACAGAAACCTAAAAAACCTAGAGCTGTGTCCCCAGTGACATGCTACACACTTACACAATACACTATGCACTCAGCCATGTAGTGTATGAATTTTCATAGTTTGTCCCAATTGGAACACTAATGTTTTTTTACTACATGGAGCACTGTTTTTCAGCTGACAGAAGTGACGTTTCAAATGCATGCGATGCATTGCCGCTAGCTTTAGCATGTTAGCCATCCTCAGTTAAACACTTAGATCTCAAATAATGTACATGTTCACACAGAGTATGATGATGGTAAAGCCTATAACTCACATTTGTAGGTGCTGTCTTCACAGATTTTGCTATTTGCCACACTCACTGTTAATTTAATTTGTTTTGGCATTGTAACCACATAACTCTGCCCCTTCTGATAGATAGGGCAAGTCAACACCTTTTAGTGCATGAGGTGTCCAACATTCCACACTTTGTTTTTTGTTTTGGTTGAAGAACTACATCATATGGCTTCTACTTGCACTACTTACACCACAAAATGGTGTAGGACAATAAAGAAGTGTATAATTTGGGATGCACCCCTTCACAAAAAATCTGTTCTTGCAAATTTGCCACTCATTAGTTTCACATGCAAATGAGCTCGCTATGCGCTGCAAATGTTTTCCAGATGTTTGCAGCTCTTTACCGGTAGAAGTGAACATGGCGACAATGAAGAGTTTGCCGAAAAGCTCAATTGCATGTGAAATAATGAGTACCAAATTTGCAGGAAGTTTGCAGCAACTCTATATTAGCTGAATAGTGAAGCACATACGTTTGAGATATAAATGTTGGACTGAGGTTGCAACACATCGCACATGTTTGAAACGTCACTCCGTCATCTGAAAAATGGAGATTGCTTCCATGTAGTGAAAAACAATTATTATTATGTTCCATTTGAGACCAGAATACACTTTGAAAATTCATACACTAGATGACCAAGTGCATTGTGTAAGTGCATGGTATATACCTCATTTGAGACACAGCTAAAGTTTCAAACTACTTTTTTGAAAGTAGTCTGCTGCAAGACACTGAAATGTGAAGCAAACAGAGACACTCCAAGAGTGTCCGTCTGATGCACATACATACAAAAACATTTAAATAGCACAGGCGGAACACCCTGGTGCAAATAATGGTACAGTATATGCTAATTACACCCCAGTGCATATAGTGGAAGATATTATTTGCACCCCAACCCTGGGCCAAATAATGATAGATATTAATTGCAACCTGGTGCAAATAGTGTCAGATACTATTTGAACCCATATTTAAATTCTAACATACAGTATTGCAATTAATTTGATTAATTCATCATGCAAATATTTGCATTCTATTGACAGCTCTAATTTTAACATTGAAAAACTCACACATCTCACCTTTAAAATAGGTAAAAATAAAATTATTACCTATTATGAAATAATAAAAATGTCTGTCAATTATTTCATTTTGTTTATTGTAAAGGAAAGATGTTTATTGACCTAGATAATATGTCAATAACTTACTATCCCACTGATAAAAACAAAGATTAACTGGAGAAGGAAACTCCATTGAAATTGAAAAATGATTGTTACATATGCATGACAGTAAACTTGAAATATTATCACCATGTAATTGCAACTTGGACTCCACTGAACATCTCAAATTTGAAACATTTTCCAGATTTTTCACACACATTTCAACATGTGTTTCTGATCACTGCTCATATTCATGACCGTAGAACCTACAGAGAGACAGGAAATGTCTAAAAAGGGAAAGAGACCCAAAAGGACAGTTTCTCTTGTCAGCAGTTTTTTATGGTGTAAGATATAGAGGTCAGTTATTCTTTGATACTTTCTCACCATTCAGAAGTGCAAGGAGATCCTGTTGAAGTGTCCGGGGTAATTCTATTGTCAGCAGTTCTGGAAAATACTGCCCACATCAGATTTGATGTAGATCAATTTTAAGAGAGGTAAAAAAAAGATGTCCTGCTCAGCAATGCTCCATATTATAATTATATTAGTTATTAGTATGTATATATACACTCTTGAGCCATACTGAGCTTACAGTTAAATCTGAAACAGCATGTTGACTTTCTGCAGCTAAAAATCGGTCTGCGCTTACCGAAATTCATCTAACATCAAATTTCTGATTGGCTTAAAAACTATGGGCTGCTACGTCAACACTTTTTTTTTCTCCCCTTTTTACAGTCTAGGGCTGTCATCAAGTGAAAATATCAGTGCATCATCTGCCATTCTCTTTCTTCTCATGCATAATGGATGAAATCCAGTCCGTTGATGGTGCGTAAGCAACATCTTATATGGAGAATCTGTAGATAGGCCTCACTGAAGTGCTCCTCTGGTTGTCATTACTGTCCAGTTTTGTGAAGTCAGTGATGTTTTGGGGAGTCTGGCCATTGGATTGACATTGGGCCAGATGCTGAATGAGCAGAGAGGTGACCCCCTCACCCCCTCCCGGCAGCTCGCGTTAGAGGAAAGGAACCAGGAGATTTACATTGCCGCTATGTTGTTTGATGGTTCCCACATGTCACATAATTTCAATGAGTTAAAATGGGGGGAACAGGACAGATGGATTGTGGGGGTGTTTAATTCTGCCTAGCCTGATGGTAAGGTGGCTCTTACCATAAGATCCACAAGCCAAACAGGCTAGTCAATTTATGTCGCATTTAATAACACATTTGGCATTAATTTTCCCATAAACCTCTGACTGTGATAAGGCCGACCCTCCATGTCCATACATTTTTCCCAGAGTAGTTTTTCTCTGGCCAAGCAGTTAAACTAAATCCAGTAGCACAATTGGTAGCACATTCTGATAGGTAGCATATATTTTCAGGACACCCCCAGTGGCATAGGCTGGAAGTGTTGTTAATTGTATGGGCACATGTGAGCTCCAGTCACAGAATGGCACCAAAAGCAATTTCTAAAGCAAGTATATGTAATACAGTCAACAGGAATGCATATTTTATTAACCCTACAGCACAACCTCATCAGTGGAGTACAAATGTAATCTTAAAGGAAAAAATGCAACCTCCAAATCACGCTTATCATTGTTTATGTGACCGCAATTACTTCCATGGGACCAGAACACTATCAGTAGCCCTTAATTAAAAGGTGATCAGTTGTGGTGGTGGCGTAGTGGGCTAAAGCACATAACTGTTAATCAGAAGGTCACTGGTTCGATCCCCACGGCCACCACCATTGAGTCCTTGAGCATGAGCAACTCCAGGTTGCTCCAGGGGAATTGTCCCTGTAATAAGTCGTTTTGGATAAAAGCGTCTGCCAAATGCATAAATGTAAATGTTTGAACTGATCAAAAATTGACTGATAGGACATGCCGCTTAATTTGGCAGAGTGAGGTTGATTTCAGAGTACTTCAACATTAACAAGTAACATTGATTTCCTATGTGATCACATTGCTATCCGATGGAACAATGTCAGCACTCATTGTATAGCTTATGGTATATACTGTGTTTTACTCTAATTAAAAATTTAAGGGAATGCACAAAATGCTCCTTAAAGTACCAAAATAAAGTTATAAAATTATTTCATGTGTTTGAGTGGTGTTTGTGGGCACTATAGATGCTCACTGTTGCAGCTGTCAGCAGTTGTCATTGCAATAACTCCAAGAGTAGGTTGTTTAATTAAAGCCACTATGTATAGCTCTATTACTGTAGATTACTGTAGTACCGGGCCCTACACTGACCCACAGTATTGAGAAGCATAAACAGAGACTCTCTTTTCCTGAGAGCAGGAATGGTTTTGCAAAACACTTAAACAGGAAGCTAGTTTGGACTGGTTCCAGGTTTGCTCTCTGACATTACAAACTCATGCAGTGAATTAGACCTGTTTCACACCATATACATAAGCAGTCTGTAAGAGTAGCTGTAGTGTAACGGAAATAGCAGTGCTTTTCACACTGACAGCGTTTCTGCTGTGTAACAGAACTGCAGCTCTATGTGGTAAATGACAATTTTATTACGTCTTTTAATCACTATCATCACTATCATACTAATCCTAACCGATAGTGTCATAAATGCAAATAAGACTTGAAAAACAAATGCTGAATCAACCATGTTATTTGTAGTGCTTCTATGACACTTCCGGCTCAAGTGTTGACCCGCGTGATCTTTGGGACTCATATGTTGGTCCTTTGCATTGCAATTGTAACTCTATGCAACATCACATACTAATAAGCTTATAAATGTTGTTGGTTATGTAATGCAAACTTTAAAATGTATGTATCGCCTAAAGGCCTTAGTATACTTCCTACGAAATCGAAGAACGAACGTGTGTGACGTCATTTAGAACAAAATCTGGCCAAAAAGCGTTCGTCATGGTGGTTCGTAACAGATTGCTGTTCTTATCGGCTGCTAAACACCTTCTTACTTTCATTGGTCCACGTCATCAGTAGGCGTGACCTGGAGCTCCACAGTACTATATTTTTGCAAACTGACTTTTACATGCCGAATTCCACGTTTCGTCGCAGTTTCCTGGGGAAATTAACACTAGAGGAGCTACAGCTGTGCATTTTATTCACTTTCACACAAATCATGACTACAATGGCTGATTGTGACTTCATAAACATTTTTTTGTACTATTACTCACACACATTACACGTGCTATGATATTGAACATTTTTACTATAACGCATGATCTGAAAAATAACACATTTTAACACTTGTATTGCAGACTCACCTACGTTCACACACTTAATCCAATGTGATTAGCTTCCGCAGTAGCTCAACTGACTATGGACTCAAAAGCCAGCGGTTTGAGACCAGTCAAGGCACGCAAGCTGACATGTGATACATGTGATACAAGAGTGTCATAAATGTGACATCAGGTGACATTGTTGATTTAGAAAGTGTGCTTCTCATTTCTCATTTTGCTGTTAGGTTTATGTTTACTGTAAGAATGTATGTTTTGTGTCTACCTCTCATTTTATTTTAGATCACTATTAGTTAGGTTTAGGGTAAGTTTTACGTAAGGATGTGGTCATTACTCATTAAAACCATCTAAAATTCACCTTCAAAAACCTTGTCTGATTACACTACCATTTCACTCACTTTTGGCGCCCCCTGCTGGACATTTCACTGGGAAACTGCAGCCAAACGTGTAATAAGGCATGTAATTGTTTTTTGCACGTAATATTCATGAGACAAGGCTTTAAGATAGCATTGTGCAAGGAACAAAGCAAAAACATAACTTTTTGTTAAATAATAATCTGCCGTTTTAATTGTGATTTTGTGAATTAAAGTATTCGTTGTTGCAGTGCATGTATATTTTACCAGGGAACAGCCGCGACACGTACAACGAGTCACTTAAAAAACATTTTGCAAAAATTCAGGTATAGTAACGTGATTCTGTGAGACCAGGTTGTATAAAAAAAGTTATTGGAAGTGAGCGATTTAAAGAACTAGTACAAACTTGATTGTCATACAATCTCATTTAAATGACGGAGGGTGATACATTTGCATTCAGACAGCCCAAACAACAAATAGTTAATTAACTATAAACGTATTAAAGTGTCTGTACTTAGTCAAACATACTTAATGTTTTTGTGCCTGTGACTGAAAATGGACAAAATGTCCATTTGCAAAATTGATGTCATTAACATTGCATAAAAACATAACATGGTCATGTCACCAGTCAGAAGTGTTTAATAAGGGCTGTAAATAGAGTATTAGACTGTATAATGGACTCAAGTTAGATTTGTTTTTGTGACTTGTGTACAGTACTTGATACCAAATCCACTGAAAATTCATTTTTACAATAAAAGCTTTCAATAATTCAACATTGCATGGCTTTAAATGCAACTTCTTCCTATAGGAATGACATTTAGGATCAAGCATATCTAATGCACATCTCAGTATAAGAGAAAACTACAGAAATATAATGTAAAATGTAATTTTTTCTTCTAATGAACATCATTCAGAAAGCCCAACAGCTTAATTTCGTCATCCACGATAATGTTATGCTCTAGTCTTGGATCTCGATGTCTCTGAGGTTTTTGCCAAAGGATTCTCTTCCCCACGCTGCATTGTTCTTTCTCTGAAGAATGTTTAATCCTCCGAAAGGGAAAATTCAGCGCAGCTTCAGCTTGTGATGAGTATCTTGTGTCCATTGTATGCACAGAGCTTAATGGAGCATTGCAACATGTCAAAGCATGCTGGCATTTTTGAGGTTCTCCACCTCAACGGCGCAAGAAAAATATCCCTTCCCCATACATTCCCATTTTCATCGGCAAACACTGCCCGATGCTCGACACCCTTCCCAAACAAGTATAGCAATGTCAAATGAACATTTTGTTTGTGCAAAGGCAACAAGTTTTAGGCAAATATAAAAAGCAACAATTAAAACAACATTCTCAGCCTAAAAAACAAAAGTACACTAGTGCAATTTTTCAGTTTTATGAACCTCCTCTCGTCCTTTGGTTTGGCTGTGGGTGATTTTTTTTTTTGGAGGAAAATTAGTGGCGACTCCGTCTCATGTTGCTCCTGCCTGAGTTTGCTCTGGTCTGTTTGCGCAAAAGCTGGTCCCAACGCTGGCATACATAAAAAAATAAGTCAGGTTAATGGCACACTACCCTCTGCAAAAAGGGCCTCTCTCCATATGTTTATATACTGTATACAGTACTTATTCAAACAGTCTACTGGAGTGGTTCTCAGCTAATGGGTCGCAGGTCTGCTCATTGCTAAATGAAAATAGTAAAAACACTTCCCAAATCTTTTGTTGTTGACCTCAAAGGTCATGCATCCATCAAACTCTATGCAAATAAATTGCAAAGTGTTTTATGTATTGAGTCTCCACTTAATGTTCAATGTAAAATCGGGGTCCTGAAGCAAAACCAATTGAAAACCACTGATCTTACAGTATATATTATTATACAGCAGGACAGGCCATAGGACACAAAAATGTGCTACATGATAGTGCTACAAATACACCGGCCCCCAAAATGCTTACATTTAAAAGCAGGCTATAACAAAATATCAAAAGTGGCATACAAGCACACTCTTTGTACTGTTGATGCCAGTTGTTTTGAATTTTGTCCATCCATCCATCCATCCATCGTCAACCGCTTATCCTGTGTACAGGGTCGCGGGGGGCTGGAGCCTATCCCAGCTAACATTGGGCGAAAGGCGGGGGACACCCTGGACAGGTCGCCAGTCCATCGCAGGGTTTTGAATTTTGTATTTTTTTTTAATGCAATGATATTCACACATTTTAAATGTGGTTTAAGTGTCCAAATACTTTTGGGGTCACTGTAAATGTGGATTCATACCTTCACTTTGCGTCCCAATTTATCCTTCCACATCTGTGCAATCGATCCATCAATGAGCAACAGTCTATGGGAGAGAATTAGGACTTATGAGAACTGCAGTATAATCAACAAACATCACCATTATGAAATTAAATGCATCACCTGGACCGTTCCTCATTCTCATAACCCATGATAATGTATTCCTCATTGGCTGCCAGGGGAGGACATGGACAGCCAGAGTTGTAATAAAGGGTGACAGTGTCTCGAGGGATGTTGACCAGAGAGGACTTCAGAATGTCCTTGACCTCGACAATGGCGCTCAGATCATGATTCCGAGTCTTTATCTCTTTCACCTTTGCCCGGATGACTGTGAGGGGAAACATCGGAAGTGTGTCTAGTTATTTATACTGCAAAACAAGTTATGGATGAAATTTTTGATGCTTTGGAATGATCGTGAAAGTGTTAGAAATATGAAGCAACAAAGCAGAGTCTTTTGAGACAGTGAAGAACTTCACACATTGTAGTTGCACAATAGCATTCAAGGCTTACCGTAATTATAATTGTTCTTTAAGTATGTCTTTTGACCAAGTTTCACAGATTTGCATTTGCATCGATCTGAAACGGTAAAGGTATTTACTTTCAGAAAATTTAGGTAAACCTATATTGTAAAACCACATTTTTGTATCCAAGCATATCATACTGTACAGTACTTTATTTGTCAGGTTATGTAGCAACATATTTGCATATAATATAGGCCTATGTCACAATGTCTATCCACAGAATATTAATGAAATATTAAGTATTTTTGTAAAACATCAATTATAATAATTTTACATAAATAGTACCATTAGCATCTTTGCAGTTGGCATTGTGTGAATCCATTGGGAAGTCTGGATTTCCCTCTGTATGAAAACAGAACTAAAATTAATGTTCAACCTGCTATATGGTTTAGCCTAGATACTGAAATAAACCTTTTAGCCTAGATACTGAAATAAACTGGTTTAAATCAGCAGACACGTCTTCAAAGTAGACCAGGATAAAAGTTAAAACAGATGTAAAACTCAACATTTCAAGAATTATCTTACCAGGGTTACATTTTGAAGGGTCCTGATTGTAAGGATAATCTTTAGAGGAGACATATACAAGGATTATTTACACATAATGTCAATAATAATAATGAGTAACACTATATTATAGTGTCCATATTACACATATTAATTATTGTAAATATTAAAATGAATCACTATAATAATATACTCTATACTTATATAAATTTAGTTTACATGTACTATAGTATTAATAGTAATAATGATGAATAACTCTTTAGTTTCCACATTACACAAATTAACTATTGTAAATATTAAAATTAATCACTATAAAAATAATAATAATATACTTTGTATTTAGAAATCCTGTTTATATCTATGTACTATAGTAGTAATAATAATAATGAATAACACTTAACATTATAGTGTCCACATAACACATATTAAATATTGTAATTATTACAATTAATCACTATAGTAATATACTCTAAAATCCAGTTTATATGTATTATAACAAGAATAAAAATAAGAATGTGTCACATTTCATAATAGTGTCCATGCTACACATATTAAATATTATATACAAATAAAAATGATCCACTATAGTAATAACTCTGTACTCATAGACGTGCATAGAGTACATATACAATGAAATAAATAAATAAATAAAAACCTGGCCCCTCCGCCTTGACAATAGCCTCAGGTGAGATGCACACTCCTCGGTCATACACGGGCAACTCCTCGCAGGCCAGGCTTTCCGGCCACGAATGGTTGTACCGCTTCATGACCGGTTCGCAGCCGCACTTGGCCCGCTCGCACACAGACTTGCACGGCTTGATGGGGTCGTGCTGGAAGTCGATAGTGCAGATAGGCGCATACATGGCGCACAGAAAGAACAGCAGGTCTGGGCTGCACTGGGTGCCCAGGAGCCCCTCGAACTGCTCGATGGCGAGCACGGCGTTAGCCTGCGTGCTGTGGTGGAGGTGGTTGGGCATCTTGGTCATGTTCCACGGCATGGACTGGCACATGGGGATGCGAATGGGCTCGCAGGACGCCGCCGTGCTGCCCCTGGGGATCTCTAAGAGACAGGCGATGGCCAAGATGTAGATAAAGAACTCGTAAGAAAACATCTCCGTTTGGTATAAATGCGCAAATATGAGAGCAGTATGCGATAAACTAACTATTTATCATTCATATGGAGATGTACTCTCGTGCGCAAAACCTCAGTGGTCCCCGCCGGTGCCAAGAAAGTTCCTCAAAACAGTTTCACCATACCGAAGTCTTGCGCCATACACTCGAAGAAAAAGAACTCATCTTTTTTTAATGCTCGATGGAAATGAGGAGGAAAACGAAGGAAGAGGGTGTCTCATGGAAATGGTGAAGCACAAATGGAGTCGTTGGGTTCCTCGTTCCAGAAGCGCGTTGGAAGTGTTCTCTCCTCCGCCTGAAAGAAAGCAGCTTGAGGCGTTGAAGTGAAGGAGGAGGAAGAGTATAAGGAGTTGGAGGTGGGCTGTGGACCCGGGACACGCTGCTTTATGTCCCCAGCCCACCTCCTCCTCATACATCACTCCCGTCTCCTGTTGCGCTCTCAAACACACGCTCCTGTAGGCGCTAGACTGTTGACTAACTTACTGCTGCCATAAATGACTTTAACTAAGACAAAGCTGTGTTTGAATAAGTCAAATAGTATATTAATAGTTTTGTAGACATACAGGGAGTGTTCATTTAAAAACTGACACTCTAATCAGCATGTGTCTGTGTTGATTAGGGTAATACAAAGCGAGGTAACACCAAAAAAAGGGTCACACTTTACATGCTCTTGTTACTTTGCATTTACTTTGTAAGTATGTATTGAGTAATTAAATGCAAAGGCTTAATGTGTATTTATTTTGTGCACAGAAAGCCCTACTCACTCCGAAGGGCAGAGCCCTTGAAGTGGGTTCTCTAAACTGATTAAACCAATATGTGTGTGTTAGTTTGGAACACCCAATATGAAGACATTATATTTTGAATGGGAATGACACCTTGATAACATTACAGCAAAATCCATGCTTACTGTATATCTTTTAAAGGGATAGTTCACCCAAAAATGAAAATTCATGCCATCCCAGATGTGTTTGATTTTCTTCTGTAGGGCCTCACAATGCAAGAGAATGGTGACCAAAACTGTGAAGCTCCAAAAAGCACAGAAAGTCAGTATAAAATAATCCATACAACTCCAGTGGTTAAACCCATGTCTTCACAAGAGATATGATAGGTGTGGGTGAGAAACAGATCAATCTTTAAGTCCCGTTTTACTTACACCAGTCCTCCTATTCTGTTTTATATAGTTTTGCATTCTTTGTGCATTTGGCCACCTACTGGGCTGTTGTGAAAATTGGATTTATTTATTATTTTCCTTTGCTTTATCCTTTCCTTTCTTTCTGTATCCTTCCCTAGGGATTATCATATTGCTTCTGAAGACATGGATTTAACAACTTCAGTTGTATGGATTACTTGTATGCTGCCTTTGTGCTTTTTGGAGCTTCAAAGTTCACTTGCATTGCATGGATCTACAGAGCAGAGATATTCTTCTAAATATCTTCATTTGTGTTCTGCAGAAGAAAGCAAGTCAAACACATATGAGATGACATGAGGGTGAGTAAATGATGAGAGAATTTGCATTTTTGGGTGAACTATCCCTTTAAGATTGTTAAGCTTTAAGATAAAACTTTAAGTTGAAATCTGCCTCTTTGTTTTTAATTCACTTGTGTAACATCTCTTCACATGACACCTAGTATAGACAAACATGAAAATATATACATACAGTATGTAAGGAATATTTCCCTTTGGGTTTAAATCCCACGTGATATTTCAAAGAATTGCTTCAGTTTTCCATATGAATATTGAAATTCCTTGACATAGCCTTGTGGAGGGCCCTTTGTGAAGAGATTTAAAAATGCCATTTGGAAGTCAACCATTGTTATTAAGTTGGCATGACAAAGACAACATGGTTGTCAGACATGGTTTAGGTTTATTCAAAATTAACCAAGACCAAAATGTCAAAATCGAACTCCTCCTCCAAGTTACATCCACCAAACTTGGCACTGACCATCAGAATGTTTTAACTTTTCTTACTGATCAAAATGATGGTTTTCGGACGGGCGATCAAAAATCCTATTGACTCACATGAAAAGAATGTTCAAATGGACCAAGACTATTCAAACTCCAAGTAAACAAAATCTTTAATCTGCTTTAACTATCTGTCTCTTTCTTTGCCATCTATCTGTAACCTTCCAACTTATATTTTTTGAGTAGTGTTATACTTAAAAAAACAAAAAACAAAGGATTTGTCAAGCCAACATCAAAGTTAGTCTTGAAAACTTTACCAATCTATTTGCAAATTATTTTTGTAATTCATTATTTAAGCAATAGGGTCCAGAATATAACAGGTGTTTGGCATCACAACTTTTACTTTATTGCATTTTTCAGAACGGTCAATCATGGCATTCTGAGGTCAAATATTTTTGAATAATGTCCGCTAAACTGTATAATTGATCGGCAACCAATTTCCTATATATTCATAGTCTCTTCTCATACTAATAAATCAATTTCCCACTTAATATATACATCAAATTAATTTAAATCAATATTTAATTTCCTGTTTATTTTTTGGCAAGTACAGCCATGTAATACCTCACGTTGGAGCTT
The DNA here is from genome assembly GCF_025860055.1 of Xyrauchen texanus. NCBI lineage: Eukaryota > Metazoa > Chordata > Actinopteri > Cypriniformes > Catostomidae > Xyrauchen > Xyrauchen texanus. The sequence continues at coordinate 38,670,775 of NC_068293.1, read as the reverse complement.
ATTATGCGATAATGAATACTGATCCCAACTAAAATGTGAAAACAAGAAGGGAGAGCAAACAGAAGGTAAAAACAAGTTGAAAATAATTTAGCTTTTGCTCCATAAAAATAGCATCTGCACAACTGTGCTTTGGCAGTGTTTAGAAGTTTTAGATCTTCAACTTCAGATCAAAGTGTTTGAGTAGTGCTCATGTCAGCTTAGACAGAATAGTAAAAATGCTGCTTTTAGAACTCATCTTTCATGTCTCTTCATAATGCAAAAATCACTGATGCAATCTGTAACAGGGATCCCACTCTTTCCGAGCAACAATTTCCATTAACTTTCCAGTCCTTTGTTATTGCATGAAGGAAAAAAATATAAAAAAATTCAGATGATTCGATAATGAATCGTTTAGACCAACTTGTGAATCGGTTCAACTGATTCATTGAAAAGAACAAGTTGCTCACAAATTAGGCATCACTATAGCTTGCAAAGAAGTTTTACTCTACATAAGAGCAATATCTTGCCGATAAAATATTTTAGTTAAGAGAAACACTAGAAAAATAAGGATATTTTTAAAGAAAAAAGCCCCTCACCATTGTACAGTGATCACACTCATGCCCTCAAGGGAGCAGCTCTGAAAATGGAGCACAAGTGGAAGAAGTTGTATTCTAGAATACAAGACTAGAGGTATTTCGTGGTGCATGGAAGGATAGTATCTATAGCTACAGACAGGCACTATAAAAGCTGCCAGGCCAGCATATTTGAGCAAACTCATAAAAAAATAACCACAACAATCCTAGGTGTTTATTCAGTACTGTGGCTAAATTGATTAGGAATAAAGCCTCAACTGAACCAGATATTCCGTCGCAGCACAATAATAATGACTTCATGAATTTCTTTACTGATAAAATGTAAATAATCAAAAATAAAATTGGAATTATGCAATCATGTCACAGTACCACAGAAAACAGTGTCTCATAATTTTCCTCATGAGCAACTTCAATCCTTCTCTTCATAGGTCATGAAGAGCTAACAAAACTTATCGAAATATCAAAAGCCACAACATGTATGCTAGATCCAATACCATCTAAGCTCTTAAAAGAGATATTCCTTGTAATCTCAGAAACTCTTATTAATATTATTAACTCCTCGCATGTCCCAAAAAACTTTAAAATGGCAGTTATCAAACCGCATATTAAGAAGCCACATCTTGATCCTGAGTTATCAAATGACTTATCAGAGTTACAAATGACTTTTAGGCTGCATCTCTCTTGTAGTGCTTTTAGATTTTAGTGCTGCCTTCAACATGACAGATTATGGCATTCTCTTGAATAGGATAGAGAATTTAATTTGGCATTTGTGGACTTGCATTAGGATGGTCCTATTTAGCTACCACTTTGTCTGTGAAGTAAACGAGTGTGATGCGGTAGAGGGGAGCACCGGGCCGTGAGGGTGCATGGCCGGTGCTAAATCAGCTGATCAGCGGGAGAGCGAGATATAGGGGAGCTGGAGATGCCAGTTTGAGAGAGAGAGAGAGAGAGACACATACGGCCATGTGTTTGTTTATGTAGACTGGTCAGCCGGTTCCTGCCACCTCCTTGCTCGTACTTCAACTGAAACAATGATGAATTGTCAAATCAAATTAAAGTAAAGTATGGAGTGTCACAGGGATCAGTTTTAGGGCCTCTGCTTTTCTCCTTATATATGCTTACCCTGGGAGATGTTATCAGGAATCATGGAATAAGTTTCCACTGTAATGCTGACGATACACAACTTTATTCTTCGAAACCCGACGAATTTTCACGATTCTCTAAATTAGCAGAGTGCATCAATGAAATCAAAGACTGGATGGCCATACATTTCCTTCTACTCAATTCCAACAAAACAGAGGTGCTAATTATTGGACCAAAAACCACTAAAAATATAATTTGACTATCGATGGATGTACTGTTACATCATCTTCTTGAGCAAAGGACTTGGGTGTTATAATTGAAACCAATCTGTCCTTTGAAAATCAAACTTCCAATGTTTGTTTAACAGCATTCTTAAGCCTCAGAAATATTGCTAAGTTTTGACACATGCTCTTTGTTGCTGATGCAAAAAACGAATTAATGCATTCCTGACATCAAGACTAGATTATTGTAATGCATTACTTGGAGGATGTCCAGCAAGTTCAATAAATAAACTTCAAATGGTTTAAAATACAGCAGCCAGAGTGCTGCCTAGAACCAAGAAATATGATCATATTAGCCCCATTTTATCAGTTTTATATTGGCTACCTGTTCAATTCTGTATAAATTCTAAAATTCTGTTAACTACATACAAAGCCTTGAATGGTCTAGCTCCACAGTACTTAAGTGACCTTCTACCACACTATATGCCATCACAGAATTCTGGCCTGTTAATAGTTCCTAGAATATCAAAATCCACAAAAGGAGGTCGATCATTTCCTTATTTTGCCTCCTAAACTATGGAATAGTCTTCCTAACACAGTTCGGGACACAGACACACTCACTCAGTTTAAGTCTAGACTAAAGACTCATCTATTTAGCCAGGTATATACCCAATTTATCCTTCAACTCACAATTAGGCTGCTTTAGTTAGGTCTGCCGGGACCAGAAACGTTTATCATGCTCTATAACTCTGCAAAAAATGTAATGACATCAAGCCAAAATTCTTCTTTTTTTTTTTTGTTAACAGGTCTCAACCTCAGGAATCATAGCCTGAGGTTACCAGAGCCGGCCAGATCCACCTCAGTTCCTGCTTTGTGTTGGACTCCACTGCTATGCATCTCTGAGTGATGATGACTAAATGCAGCCGGTGCCAACCAGACATCACTTCAGTCCATTACAATTGACTTCAGGGAATTAACTGATGCCAACTCCCGCCATAAGACATGGAAAACATCACATGCCAGTGCCTGAACCTTGAACTTATGATAGACCTCACAGGAATGCACTGCTCGTTGAACGGTGATGCACTTCACCGATCTCTGTCTGCATAACCTTGGTCTAATGATGGACTACACTCTTAAAATGGAATACATCGACTTTCAATTGGCCAACAAACAAAGGACAATGCATCTATGTGAACTTCTGCAGTTAATCCAGGCAGAACTTCAAAGACATTAGACATTAATCTTATAGTTCATATCAAATATTTGTATGATGACTTTATAGATATTACTTTCATATTCTGTTAATGCATAATTTTCTGTAAAGCTGCTTTGAAACTATGTGTGTTGTGAAAAGTGCTTTACAAATCAATATGACTTGACATTCACTTTTTTCCATGAAAACCTCAATTTCCTGGTATTTCCAGGTTTTCAATGGCCACGGGAACCCTGTTGTTATGTAAAAAAGGGACTGTAATAATTATCTAAGCATTTATTATTTTTACAACACTGAACAGCATAAACTGGACCAGTCAAACTGCATATGACCTGATGTTTATTAATGTTATGGAAGATACACTGTCATTAAAAATAAAATAAAAATCAAAACATATGAAACAAGTTACAGAAGGGGTCAAACGATTGAAAAACATTCAATAAATATTTAAGAATGTTTATTATAGCTCACAGACAGGTACAATGGAGTGTCAATGCCACAAGGCATCATGAAAGTTAGTTAAAAAATTATACTATGCTTTGTACAAACAACACTGGGTTGCTTTTTGAACACGCAGTTATGCACAATTCTGCCGTTTCAATCCACATGAGATGCCGTTGTATCCATTAATTTAGCAAATATGTCAAAGTAACACAAAAGTGTAATGAAAACAAATGCAAATTCACAGGGAAGGGGAGAAAGAAAAAGAGCACGCAGTAACCCACATGGATTAGATCTAGAACAACATCAAAAGAAGAATCACTGTTTCTTAGAAGCATCTGACATCTTAACGAGCATTTAGAATGATGTAGAGTTTTTATAATTCACCCTAGCCCTCCCCCAAATCCCAACACACACACAGTTCACTATTTTATGTGTTTATTCCCATTTTTAACCATTGCAAATTAGAACACAACTAAAAGAATAGGTCAAAAATGATATTTAGTGTCACTAGTCCCTGGGATAAAACTTGATTATTGTAAGTGGTCAATAAACAAATTGTTTTTCTTCCTTTTTTCCCCCTTAGTGTCATAAAAGTTTTGATCCCTTTAAAAGTCTCATACTGGTAAGACTATAATGTTGGAGAATCCTACAGAGTAGTATGGAATGAGAGCTCAAGTCTCCACCCACTGTAGTGCGCAGAGGAAATCTTATGTAGAAGTGGAGACAGACTGCTTGTACACAGCATGGTAGGCATTCCGGAGCAGGACGTACGGGAAGCAGGATTCCAAGAGATCCATGGTGAGGAATGGTGATTCTTGAACGATCTAGTATTTAAATACACACATAGACAAAACAATTTCGAAACATTTAGAAAAAGTCTGATAAACACTATTCTCACTTTCTATTATGCCTCAATTCAACACATTTTTCAGATTAGGCTTCAAAGAGCAAACAATTCCCCAGACCAATCTACCACACACTTCAAAGGCTGTTTACACTAAATGCCTTTATGTGTCCATCTGTGCTGTTTTTCCAAAAGTTTTTCTATATAAACATGCATTAGCTGGAAGTCTTTGATTGTTGCATCACTGTTTTCTCTCAGCATCTCGTGCAGGTGGACCATATCAAGTTAAAAATGACTTCAACTTTTAAAAATGCATCTCAAGACACCCTCATTCTGTTCTATTGGTTGCGCTGCTTCTAGCTTTTTTAGCACAAGAACACGTTCAGTCTGAACCGCTTACAGTTCAAAAGAGCTGCAATGTAGTTCCTTTTTCACTTTAACTCTTGACAGCATTCTCCTTGGTGATCATGATTTCAAGCTTGATTACAATGCCTATAGCGCCATCTAGTGCAAGCCTCAAGCACTAGGAAGTGTAATCGACATTGAAATCATGATCATGTCAAGAAACTGCAATGGCAAGATGTACAGTGAAATATTAGTTTGGTTTGTTCTCACCCAAAACTGATTGGATCGCTTCAGATGACATTGATTAAACCACTGGAGTTGTATGAATTACTTTTATGATGCCTTTGTGATATATGGACCTATAGATTTCTGGCCACCATTCAGTGGCATTGTATGGACCTACAGAGCTGAAATATTCTTCTTAAAATCTTCATTTGTGTTCTGCAGAAGATTGAAAGTCATACACATCTGTGATGGCTTGAGGGTGAGTAAATGATACGAAAATTTCAATTTTTGGGTGAACTTACCCTTTTTTACCATTTCTAGTTATTTGTGGTTACTGGAAAAGGATGTTTGAAAAACAATTTTGATTCAAACTGATTCACTAATGAATCATTCAGAACACGTTTGACCGATTGAAAAGAAAAAAAAGAAACATGACTCAAAAGAAGAATCTGCTCACAAATCGATCATTACTATGATTTGGAAGTAAACAATTTAACTCTACACAAGCTCAAAAGATATTACAAATATATTAGACTATAGCAGAACATAAGAACAATATACATTGACTAGATACATTTCCATTACTTTTAAGGTTTTATTAATTTCCATGACTTTTCCAGGCTTGGAAAACACAATTTAAAAACTCAATTTCTGACTATAATTCTACTGCTAATTTATGTCCTAAAGATAGATATGAAAAATATGAAACACTTTGTTTAGTCTTGTAACAGCAGTGTGGATTCACTCACCATGTCCAGAAGCAGGTAAACAGACTCTCTGTTCCGTGTAGTGGTTTTATCTGTCTCCTGTCCAATCTTCAGTAGACTGGAGGAGGCAAGCTGAGGAAGAGAGAATTACAGGATTTTAATAAGCAGCAAAGTCACAGTGTAGAACTTTCATTGCAGAGTTCAATAAATACAGTGTTTCTTATTGATATGTTGCTGTAAATTGTACAGCGTATAGTAAAAGCAAATATTCAAGTGCATCCTTTAAATACGATAAATAAAAAACCTTTAAAGAGATATTTCACCCCAAACTGAAAATTCTGTCATTTCAGTGAATTATAATATACATTTTGATCCGTTTCTCTCACCCAAAGCTATTGTACTACTGCAGAAGATTTGAAATATAGTGTACGAGAAGTATGGACCACTTTCATCATACTTTTATGGTACTTTGTGTTCTTGAGCTTGAGAGCTCCAGTCCCCATTAGGGTTTGGAGTCACGACAGAATGACACATTTTGGGTGATTTATCCTTTTAATCCATGAATTGGGATGATTACGACAAGCATTCTAACTTACTGCAAGGAACTCTTTCAGACGATCCTCTATGCTGCCCTTGTGGATAGTGAAGAGCGCTGCAGCAATCTGGTTTACCGCTTTGGCCAGACAGTGAATGTTGTTGCAGTGACCTTAAAAGATTTATAGAGAGTTAACAAACACATGATAATGTCAAACGCATTAAATGTGGTTTCGTCGTTCCAGCAGCCTGCAGTTCAAATATCATTTCATTCGCAGTGGTTCAGTGGGAGTCTGAAATGTAAAAATGTATACCTTCTATTGCGGGACTATACTGTGACATCACATTGCTGGCCAGGGTCGGCATGGAAACGGCCACAAAGACCATCAACAAGCAGGCGATCTTGTACTCTTCCTCTGGGCTGATATTCTCTGTTACAAACACAGAAAATTAGGAGCATGATTTTTGATTTTGGTACCACGGTAAACACTCACATGTAGCCATTGTGCAAGGCAAGAAAATCGCAAGGATTGCATTTCTCTCTCCCTGGACAGTTACCGAAAATCTGCAAAAAAGGCCAAGAAAAACAAAACTAATGTCCACAAATGAAGCCTTGTGTTATTAACGCAACAGCATTTGGGAGTGATTGAATTAAGGCTAGTTTGAGTTGACTCGCTATTTAGAAGAGGTTTGGATTGAACCATCAGAGGAATAAAACAAAAACATCAGTGCTGGCCAAGAGGCCCTGGAGGGTCTGAGAGCTGCTCTGAGAAAGTGAAAGTTGTTCACCGGACAGCATCGCTCAATTCAAGAGAAATATGAGGTATGAGGCAGGAGATATATTTAAGGCTCTTTCTCAGGAATCGTATTTTTCGAATTGAATCTAATTTCCTGATGAATGTTAGACAAGAAACACTGGACAAATGGATATGGAAAGAGCAGTGTTGGGGAAGCTGCTCTGAAACAGTAGTTTCCCATTAGTCAAGCTAACATTTTAGAAACATTATCTAGACTACACACAAAAATGCATCCTCTGTGAATGCTCCCTAAAGACTAAATTATACTTCAGTTGCCCACGTGCTGCTAAGTCTCACGCTCAGTGAGCACAAAGTAAATTTCATCATGTGCACAGTCCGTGCGTAGCCTAATATTTCGAAACAAGCGGAAAGTCCATGTTTGCACCTCACGTTGACTTTCATTAAGAGTATCAAACAGTAGTCGTAGTGTGACTCACTGGAGTGAGGCACCAGTATCTCCCCTGCACTGTGTTGGGCTTCTGTCTTACTAGACACTTTGTATGCAGTATTATTTACATACGCAGAGGCAGCACTAAACACAAAACAAGACGTTCGCTGCAAGCGCTTTTCATGGCGAGTTCAAAACGAATAATGCGACTTCATGATTGCTGTAGCAATGTGAATAGCCACGATTATTAATGAGAGGTTAAGAGATTTAATGCCTATTGCAATGAATACACAAACTACGTCGACAACATATTTGAATTATTCAACCTCCCACTTAGACTTTGGAAATAGTTTAATGTTCCTTGAATTGGTGCAATTCTAAGAAGCAACTAAACACATTTTGACACGTTTTAACAAGAAAAGTAGTACATTTGGTGTCAAATTACTTTCGACATCTGTGATTAATCACAATTAACTATGAAAAATCATGCGATTGTGATTAAATATTTTAACTGACGACTTTCCGATGCATTGCGATATCAATTCTTAAATCCTAAGATCTATCTTTTACTAAATGCACAACTATCTACACTACCAATAAATCACTCGCATGAGAGATCAAATTTCGCGCTATGCAACAAAAATGTCTGCGATTAGCCACTGGCTAATAAATGTTGAGATGTCACTCACTAGTCATTGAGTAGTAGTATATTGGAGAACAAGTTCAGCATCCTTTCATTGCGTGTGGAGAGTTAAAAGTCTTATTTGATGCATTCTGTGTAATGAGAGTCCAAAGATGAGAACCTCACAATCCATTTGTCATTGAATCATGTATATTTTAATATCTTTTCTGTTCTTTATATTTAATTGTTGATTAAAAACAATGAAACAAACATTCAATTTGAAATCACGAATAGCACGGATGAGGAAAAGAAGCATTTCAAATCCTCTCTCATTAATATGTGTTCATTTACAGACTCTTAACAGACCTGCCGGTTTTCTTAAAGAGACAGTACACATTATTAGCGCGTGTTGTAAATACTTGTAAACAGTATAAATTATGCATTAAACAATAAACATGCAACAGTATAATATATTTATTAATGGAATACATGGATCTACACATTTTTAAAAGCTAAAATATGACAAAAATGATAATATTTCCATAATGTACAAAGATAGAAGGTCCCCTGAATAATGAACAGCATTAGGTGGGAGAGAATGTATGTATGCAAAATGGATATTATAACTGAAATTTTCCCATATTAAACAATATAGAGTTGAAAGCGAGAACTTGAATAGTAATCGAACCGGGAAATCTGTATCAATACCCAGCCCTACTAGAAACACTTACATTTATATCACTGAGCTGCACAATGCAGTGCAGGGACTCAATAAATGTATTTTTGAACCAGTTTATTTAAACGAACCACACTAAAGAACTGATTCACCAAAATGAGTTAAAAAGTTCAGAAGAGATTAAAGCCTCAGTTTGCTCAGCAATAAAGCTGTGCGCACAAAACAATGTGAATAAAAACCAGCGATACAGCATTTTGTCACACTACACTGCTACTCGTAGGAAAAAGTAGCTGTTTTGAAAATTGTTTGGTAGCAAAACATTATTTGTAGAATCACTACTTTTAGTTACCTAACACTGGAAATCAGTGCGCATAAGACACTAAAATGCAGATCTGAGATGTGTCTTTTTTTTTTTGCAGATTTATTTTAAATATTTTTATTTTATAACTCTAGAGATTGTATTAATGCCTAACCACGTGGGACTTTGAATTGTAAAATCATCCCACACTATAAGACAGGTGTGTGTGTGTGTGTGTGTGTGTGTGATTGAGTGAGCATCCGAATACTAGATTAGATTTGATACAAACCATGTGATGCAATTTAACTTTTCAAACCACAACCTCAAATTGTTTTATTTAAACTAGCTTGCATCAAAGAGATTTTCTGATCAATAATTTGGCATAAGATGGTCTTTCCTGTCTTTGGATATTTAAAAGTGTAAAATCTGAGAAGCAAAGAACATTTTGGGAAAAGAATTGCTGTTCTACAGTTCTTCGGAGTTTGTAAACACCAACGTCACACTTTAGCGAACGCCTATTTGGTGGCAAACACACATGAAAGCAGCATTCCCAATTTGGTTGCTCCATTCTAGAGCAAAAACTCCTGTTGCATATCTACATGTTCTTCAGATTCCAACTCAAATTTTCCACAGAACATCCAGTTAGCACATTTTATTTTCCACTGATTGGGCAAGAATGAGTACTGGTATATTATTTTGATGCCAACAGGGATTTAACTGTTGCTCATCAGGGTTGAAATGGTGGATTTTGACACGTACTGTAATTTGAAATGCAAGATGTTAAGAACTGAATCGCTGATATTGCTGCTGCTTTGATATCAAGGATAAATATGGGAATTTATTTCAGAAAATATTTTAAAGGAATTGAGTTTTCTATTTGTGGACACACTGTCAAACAATTCAAATGCAATTGTAAATCATCAATTTGCAGCAAAGCTCAAATAGTAATGACACACCAACATAATGCAATAAGACTAGATCTATAACAGTGTCAAATTTGAATTTAATTGTAAATACATTTTTAATTGTCATTAGAATTTTACCAAACATTTAGCTTTCGTGATGATAAAATGCAAATGCACAGAGACGATTTGCATCCACAAATTGCAAACCTAATTTCTAATATAATTTGTAATTCCTTTTGAATATTTTTTGGAAATAAAAAGCATTTTCTGGCATAAAGTCACATTTAAACAGCAGCTCTCACGATGACTAGGGTGAATAGAAAAGCCTTTTGCCTCCAAATTGAGTCACGTTTTGCCCATGTAATTCCATCAGTAGAAATCTATATTTTATAGATCTATATAAGTGTTCACTCTGTTCTATTGAAAATAATCCAATTCAGACCGCTTTCAGTTTAGACAAAAGTGAACTGAGAGAAAAAAAACCTTTACTTTGCATTCACATCGTTCCTGAAATTGAAAGTGGACTCAAATCTCTTTTTGGTCCACTTCATTTGTGTTAGCGTCCAGTTGTTACTCCCTCCACACAGTCCTAGTGAGAATTACTGTATATAATCTGAAATAACTTACCAGACTTCTGCGAAGACAGAGCCACGACCAGAGCAGGGTCGATCTCACAGGGCAGGCCTGCAGCAGAAGACAGCTCGTACACGTTCATGGCAACCTGAGAAATATGTGAGAAAAGTTTGTTTGTTTCAGGTCCAGTGACATGGCATTACTATTACCAGCATGTCTGAAGGAAACCTACCTTCATGTCAGTTTCACGAGGGATGTGGTCTTTGAAGTCTTCCACAGAGCTCACCAGGAAGGGAATGTGGCATGACAATACCTGAAGAGAAGGGCACATCTGTGGTTAGAGCTCATTTGGGCTACAGCGCTTTCAATCTTAATAGTAGTAATAATGATAATAATAGTAATCGATCTGTCATCCTCACAACATTTTTTTCAATCTTCAGTGAAACATAAAAGTAGATGTTAGACAGTAAGTCTGAGCTGCTCCATAGACTGAAATTGGTTGGGGATTTATACCGTCAAGCTCAAAAAACAATAAAAAGGCACCATAAAGGATTTAAAAAATGGACCATATGACTTGTATACTATATTCCAAATCATCTTAAGCCATGCGATAGCTTTCTGTGACTAAAAGACTTAAATTTAAGTCATTATTCACTGATAATTTTAAGCTCTTAAATCTGAATTCGCACTTGTGCATATTCAAACCTGTCACATTGTGATTGTTCATGTGACAGACGAGAAACAATGTCGTTCAGCATCACTGACGTCAAACCTGGTGTGACACATCCTCATGCGCAATTTGAATTTAAGCGAATTCGATTTGATTGCTGCAGCAGGAAGGAAGATTATCAGTGAATCAATACTTAAATAGTCTGTTTCTCACACAAAGCTATCATATGGCTTTAGAAGACTTGGAATGAGTAAATTTGAATGCTTCTCCTTTTTGGAGTTTGGCAGTATAAATCGCCATCTACTTTCCTTGTATGGAAAAAGAGTGGCTCGGACATTCTGTCTAACATCTCCCTTTGTGTTTCATGGATGAACAAAATGTAAATTTTTGGGTGAACTCTTCATTTTCTATGTCAGCATTGAGATGAATAGCCCCCTTCTAATACGCCAACATGCTGTCCATGCACAGAAGGTGAGTATGGGGTGAGTTATGGGAGAAGTAAGACATCTGGGTAACAAACGTACATCTCGAAGAGCTTCCTGAGCCAGAGAGCGAAACGACAAAATCACACCGATGATGGTCATCCGCTTTAGGACACTGTCAACCGCTACAGAAATAGAAGACAAGTCATATTAATAACCTCCCAAAATATCCCTGTTTCTTCCTTCAGAACCACTAAAAATAGATCTGCAGGTGGAGTGCATACAGGCCACATTCTTGGGATGAGATTTTAAATTCCTGTTCACATTGTAGCACAGCAATACGGTTGTATGAGGGCAAGCCATTACAAATACCACAAATAGCTCTGTGCAGAGGGTCCAGTCTGCCATTAGGGAGGGGAAGGGGGTTGAGTGTTATTACAGCTCATACCATGAGATTACAAACAGCTATTGTCTAATACTGATCTCGAACTGTGGTACGCATACCACTGAAGTTGCACCAAGGAGGTACTTGGCATTTAAAATATCAATCCAAAAATATAAAAATGATTACTTTTATTTAAAATGTTATTTATTTATTTACTCATTTCTGACCCGTTTACATTTTTAATATTACTTTGTGCATCTAAGACTTCACACGTCAGACATTTGTGATTATACAGCATACAAATAATAATAAAAAACATATTTTTTTTCATCCTGATTCACTAATGAATCATTCAGTCCAATTTGTGAAACTTTCTGACCTGTTCAATGACTTAAAAGAATGATTCCTTCACAAATCATTATGGCTTTCGAGCAAGTTTTACTCTACACAAGAACATCATCAAGCTGAGAAGATATTTTTAGGCAGATGAAAATTAGAAAAATATATATTAACTAAAGAAATGTCCATGACTTCCAAAACTGTATCAATTCAAAGGACATTTTTTATGAGCATAGGATACCTGGCTTTAAGTCAAATAATAGATTGGTACCCACATGTAAGTCGCTTAAAGAGCGCTGCCATATGATCCGGCTTGTCAAAGCTGGTTCTCATCTGGGTCAGAACATCCACGTTGTCCACCACAAGTTTCTGTAAAGATGACAAGAGATGGTAGGATGTGAATATGGTTAAAATGTCAGAGCGTTATGTGGTCATGATTTTGAATGATTGGATATACAGAAAAGGTCAGTTAGTGATTATATTACACTAGTCTCACACCATCAAGAATAAAGTTGATTGGAATTGTTCACCCAAGAATTAAAATTCTCTTATGTACTCATCCTAAAGCCATCCGATGTGTATGACTTTCTTTCTTATGCAGAACACAAATGAAGATTTTTAGAAGAACATCTCAGCTCTGCAGGTCCACCACAAAAAGCATATAAAGGCAGCATAAAAGTAATCCATATGACTCAAGTGGCAAAATCCATGTCTTTAGAAGCATACAAAGCCTTACCATCTCCGCATCTTGGAATATAAAACCACCTCTAGGTGTTTCTCATACCATCATGTAAACCACTGATCAGTAGAATTAAGTCAGAGGTTAAGGCTGTGCAAGTATGGAGGGAAGACATTATCCCAGCATTGCAAGATTGTTTTGAAAACACTGAATGGGACATCTTTGCACAGGGCGCTAATCTAGAAGAACACACCTCATCAGTCCAGTCATATATAAAACATTTCACTGACAACATGACTACAATCTGGTGCCACAAGCCGACACAGACCGGGCACTCAAGGAACTGTATGGGAGTATAAGCAAGCAGGAAACCGCGCACCCTGTGGCCACGTTTACTGTGACCGGGGACTTAAAAAAAAAAGCCAACGTCAACTCAATAAAATCGAAATACTACCAACACATCCGTTTCAACACGAGTGGGACCGGGTTTTGGACCATTGCTACTACAAATCTCTGCCCCGCCCACCATTTGGCAAGTCGGACCACTTTTCCATTCTGCTTCTGCCCGATGACAGGCAGAAACTGAAACAGGAAGCACCCGCCCTCAGATTGATCCAGTGCTGGTCGGACCAATCTGATAGCGTAACTTGCTTCATCCGGAAGTGCATAGAGGATGTTGTACCGACCAAAACAATACAGAACTACCCTAATCATCTACCATGGATTAATAGCGATGTACCTCCGCTTTTAATTCTGGGAATGTGGAGGAGCATAAACAAGCCAGTAATGCCCTCCGCAAACCATTCACAGCAGCCAAACGCCAGTTTGGCACCACAGAATGAGCAAGCAGTAATTCTACACCAGCATCAAGTAAGGTCCACCCTGCGCAAAATTGACATAAAAAATGCAGCTGGACCATATGGACTGCAAAGAAGGGTTTTTAAGGAGTGTGAAGGACAGTGGTGGATGTGTTTACCAACATATTCAACAACTCCCTTCGACAGGCTACTGTCCCTACATTTTTTTAATGATCTACCATCATCCCAGTGCCAAATAAATCATCAGTAAAATGTCTGAGTGACTACAGGCCGATTGCCTGATACATGATCATGAAGTGCTTCAAAAGGCTGATATTGGCACACATTAAGGCAGACACACCCCTCGATCTTGACCATCATCAGTTTGACTACCGAGCCAATAGATCAACACAGGAAGCAGTTTCAATTGCACTGTAATGCCATGACACACCTGGAGCACCAGAACACATGCAAGGATGCTTTAATTTGTTTTAGCTCCGCATTCAATACTATAATACCATATAAATCGGTTACAAAAATCAGAAACCTCGGCCTCAGCCCCTCTCTCTGCACATGGATTTTAGACTTTTCAACAAACAGACCACAGAATGTCAGGATCGGAGACTACACTTCCTCTACCATGATCCTGAACAAAGGAGCCCTGCAGGGCTGTGTCCTTGGTCCAGCTCTCTACTCCCTGTTCACACATGACTGCACTCCTCCAACACCATAATTAAATTTGCAGATGACACCACCCTGGTGGGACTGATATCAGACAAGGATGAGACAGCAGAAAGGGAGGAGGTATGCCATTATTCCCGATGGTGTCGGGTCAACAACTTGACCCTCAACACCACAAAAACAAAAGAGATCATTGTGGAATTCAGAAGGTTCAATAATACAGAACATGCTGCCCTCTACATACATGGTGAGGAAGTGGAAAGAGTAGAGCACTTCAAGTTCCTGGGAGTCTACATTTCATGTGATCTGACTTGGTCACAGCACGCATCTTATCTGGTGAAGAAGGCCCAACAGAGACTATTCTTCCTACGGAAATTGAAAAAGGCACAACTACCTCAACAATTACTCTGGAACTTTTACCATAGCACCATAGAGAGTATACTCCCCTACTGTGCCACAGTGCAGTGTGCCAGCTGCACTGCTGCCAACCGGAGAACTACAGCGTGTGTTGAAAGCAACCCAACGGGTCATCAGATCTGAGCTCCCGAATCTGGATGAAGTCTACATCAGTCGGCTGCAAAGGAAAGCTAAAAGCATTGCCAGCGATGTAACTCACCCTGGACACTCACTTTTCGACTCCCTTCCATCCGGCAGGCGATACAGGGCAATACAGTCCCGTACAAAGACTGAGGAACAGCTTCTTTCCAAGAGCTGTAGCCTCATCTAACTCTATACAGGATCTTTGTGTCTAGACAGTTGGAGCACTTCACTCACTGGAAATCACACACACGTTGCTACAGTATTCTTTTAGTGCACATTATTTATTGACTTGATTAATTATTGCCAGACTCTATGTACTTCAATTGTGAGTGTTATGATAACCATGTTTTGCTTAAATACAAACAAACAAAAAACTAATTTAATATCTGTGATTATCAATATTTTGCCATAAATGCTGTTGATAAAGCTTCACTTTTATTAAACCCGGAACATTCTTCTAACACCTAAATTGAACAATCTATAACGGTAGATGATTAAGCCCATGAAATCACCCGAGACAGGGCCATTTCAATGGGAAGAAACACAAGTGCTCAAGGTTGCATGTCTATGAATGATTTGTGTAATTTGAGTGCTTTTGAGAAAACCTGTTCCACGTTAAGTCTTTGGGTGAACAATGGCGCAGAATAGAAATGCAAAATAAAACACATTTACTCCACAGCTGATTGTGGGTCAGATAGGAAACTTGGTTCTTTCTTCCCCTAAATTACTTTCAGCTGAGGGAGAGAGGTTTGCATGATAGAACATTGCTGATATGTGCCAAGGCTATGTTCACACACTTTAGTTGGTAAAAAAAATACATAATACAGTGGGCCAATTCAATTACAAACATCATGCATTAATAAACTTGTGCCATTAAATAAAATACATATGAAATATGTGTGAACGAATAAAGGGCTTTTCATGCACATGCATTATCCCCACAAAAAAATTGAAAAAATAAAACACAGTCCACGCCTAAATCATTGCTCCAGGCAAAGCAAACAGGCAACCAGTCATACCTAGTAAAAAAGGTTTTGCCTTCAATGTAATCAAACTATTATTTGGTTCACATTTGTGGAGTATTGTTTGCCATTAATCCTTGAACTTCTCATTTGTTGTTGCCTAAATTTTATCCAAAATGTTGGGAAAATGCCTCATCTCTTGTTCCTGGTAAACAGCCCACATGGACTCCCATCATTCACAAACTATAAACATCCCACACTGCTTACGTGTTTGTTTATTAAATACTTGACTAATTTGATTGTAGATTGAATCACATAAGAGTGTAATACTCTCCTCTCTTTTTTACTAGTTAAAGAACCCATGAAATTACATTTCTGATGGACTTTTAGTCAGTACAGTATCTATTAGATTTGTGGCCATCTACTGTATATATTAAGGCCCCTGCACACTTCCTACTAAATTGAAGAACTAACTCTGGTGACGTCATTTAAATCTGACCAAAGAAACATTGAGTTCTTTTCAGTGGTTTATAAAAGCTCTCAAGGGCAAAATTTCAGGAAAATTTCGTACCAGCTCCCAAACACCTTACTGCCATTGGTAAACATCATCATTATGTGTGACCTGGAGCTCCACCCACTTTGAAGCCGACAGCTAATTCACGTTAAGATCAGTCAAAGTTATTAGCGAGCTGGTGCAAACTTACCTACATTTGTACGATCTTTCACGTAGAGACACTTTCCAAGAACATGTCTTTCAATTTTTTTTGTTTAATTAAGTCTACAAAAGGAGTCAAATCTACACAAACACTTTAAAGTGCCCATTCACTCTTGTGCTGTCTGTAGCGAAAGCCATTCACATATTCACCAAAAGTAAGATATGCCTATCATAACATTTTGTCAGTATTCTACCCATTAACACTCTTTTATACACAACTACTTGCAGTAGTAACAGTGTCATCATAAATTACAATATCATTGTAATAGTGTATTCAGCAAGTATTATGGCTGTGTATAGTGTTATTGCATTAGCACACTACATATACAGTATAGTATTTTAAATAATCATAGAGTAGTTAAAACAGCTTCATTTACTGATTCACATGTGATTTCTTCTAATAGAATGAGGCATGAAGTCATTGATGACACATTTTAATGTCACATTAGTTCAGTTTTACAAGTAGTCTTGAGTGTCCACATATCTAAATGCCCCTTTAACTGCCTCCCCCAGCAGCGTGGCTGATATCTGAACGTTGGCAGTTACCGTTGCTCAGATGTTTTGAATTTTAACAGGAAATATGTCCATGCAAGAAACTGCAGTCCATTTGATGGGATCATTAAATCCAAAATAAGTGCAGAACACCTCACCTTAAGTTCGGCCACCTGTGAGGAGATGTGCCACATGAGGCTCTCACTGAGGAACTTCATCCCGTACGGACCTAGCAGCTCAGACAAGGAACACATTTCTGTGGGGGGAGATCAAGACAATTTAATTTAGCTATCATGTCCAGCTAAAGAAAGCAATAGCTTAACTCTCAGACTTCCTTGTGCAATGTTTCTAGACAAAAATAAATCTTAAAACTGGTATGAAAAAACATTAATAATAATACAAAATAAATAAATAAATGCTGTCCTCACCCGATATGTCGGAATACTCTTCGGCATTGAAGGTGAGCTCATTTTCAGTAGGCAGGTTGACAAAGGCCTTCATAGCAGCAAAGTACGCAATGTGACCATTGCTCACCTGCCGCAGTAGAGTCTCCAGATACCTGCAAAAAGTAGCAAACATTTAAAATTGGCTCTGTTGAGTGGACTATGTAGGCATTATTTAAGGCATCACAGTTACATTTACATTTACATTTATGAATTTGGCAGACGCTTTTATCCAACGCGACTTACAGAGCCCTTATTACAGGGACAATCCCCCTGGAGCAACCTGGAGTTAAGTGCCTTGCTCAAGGACACAATGTTGGTGGCTTTGGGGCTTGAACCAGTGTCTTTCTGATTACCAGATTACCAGTTATGTGCTTAGACCACTACACCACCACCACTCCAGTTGCACTCCCAACACAAAGACTGTTCCAAAAGATAGATCCCTTCTAAGATGTCTTTTTCTAAGTCAAAGCTAGCGTTTGCAAGTATTTATGCAAATTCAACCCATCTCCACATTATTTGCGGCTCCAATAATTTCTGCAAATTTCTGATTCAGCCTTTCTGGTATGATTATTTAATGTCTCACCAGTTGGTGTAGAGGCTGGTGATCGTTGGTTCTCCATGGCTGTCCAGGTGTTGGGTCTGCTGCAGCAGCACATTGTTGAACACTCTCGTGATATCAATCTGCACATAATTCTCAATGGATTGCAGCACTGTCATGTAGGCCCGCACGCTGGTCAGCAGCTCTGATGGTTTGGCGATCTCCTGTGTGGCCTGGTTGTACATGGTCATCCCGACTATGGACCTGATGAAATTGTAACAGACATGGTCAGACATACTGGAAGACCACAGGGATTAAGACAAATTTACAACATAATTTTTTTTAAATTCACACCGTTTACTTTCTTAATACATTTCCCTAGTCGTAATGTGGACAATTCATTAGTGTATGTTTTTCTAAAGGAAAAAGTTCATCCAAATCTAATACGTACATCTGACACACCATTTCTTTGCTGCTGATTTAACAGATGTAATGGGTGGGGAGCAAAATATTAACCAATAAAAATTTCCAGGACTTTTCCAGGCCAGGAGAGCATAATGGGCTGCCATCAACAGATAAAAAATATTTTTAAATAAGGCTTTTAATAAATAATTGACTGCTTCTACACCCATCAAATGGAAGCAGGTAATACCAGCACATGAGTTGCATGGTTAGATTGGTTAATAAGGCCTCTTGTTGCTGAGAAGCACAGTCATATGAGGGGTTCACAGCCTGGGAGAGAGGGGCCAGCCAATGCATCCACGTCAGAGTTTTGAATCCCGCAGTGGAAAATACCTGCTTTTCCTCTGCCCAGTGTTTATTTAGTTGGACAAGCGCTGTTCTGGAACAGTGTCAAAAATCATTCTAAAACCAAACTCTCTCCACTAGCACAATAAATTACACAAATCAAACAATAAATCCAAAAGGCCCTTTATGCGATTGAATTCTCAGCTTAATTAATAAGGGAGAGCTGGATGACAATTATCCCTGATATAAAACTCAACAATAACTCTACCCTATGAGGCAAATCAATATGAGTGATGGTAGTTTGGAAGAGTGCAGATGGACCTCATCGGGAAAGGAGAACTGTGGGTAATGTAACAGACAGAACATGCAGAAATGTAAATAAATTGGCCCCAGAAAGTATTTAGACACTTAAGCTACACTTAAAAATGCATGCCATTGCATTAGGTAAAAATGTATCGAATCACTTGGAATTTAATTTTAAGATAGATAGCACAAGTACATTTTCCAAGCAAAATATTTAGCAAAAAAAGAAAAGAAAAAAGAAACATGTCTGTAGTTTAAGTGTTGTAAAACACCCTTTGTTTCTTTGCTGCGTCTCCTGCGTGAACTTGAGGGGAACAGACTTCGTACATCCCCTGCAAATCACCTTGAAACCATTTGATTTAAAGTCTTTGAATTTATAGTCTATTTTACAACAGCTTCAAATGCACCTAAATTATCATTTAATAATATTAGAGCTGTCGATTTTAAACGTTATTTCATTGCAAGAAATTCTATTAAAAAACAATGCGTTAATCAATGCAATTAATCATGTTCCCGGACCACAATATGGAAATGGAATTATTCTACCATCGGAGCAATTAAAGCTTGAAAGTACCACCTGTTTTTAGCAGCACGGGGCAGTAAACTTAACTCCAGCTGTATAGGCAATGCACAGCTTTACACAGAACAAACAAAACTTGGTGCTTGCTTGACCCTGGCGCTGTCCCAAATAGCACACTTGATGTGGACTTGAGGTCTCATGGCCTTCATTTGTGCATCTCATCGAAGTCCACGAGACCGTAGGTCATCAAATTTGACATTTATGTGCTCATGAGTGCCTCCTTTGCTCCCTAGCGGTCTACTACCCAACTGCTACCCTGGTGCTTATCCTCAAAGGTCAAGTGAGGATTTTATTTTGATTTTAATAAATGTTTTCTGATTGTCAATGAGGTATCACTTGCTTTTCTTGTGTATATAGTATCACTTTTTGATGTGATGAGAATAATTGGTAAAAGAAAATACAATTATTACTGTTATAATTATTGTTTTAAAAAAACTTTTAATTCAGTTAACCAGAGATGTAATCACTGATATTCATGTTCTATTGAGTAGTTTTTCTTGGTAAGTTTTGCATTTATAAAAGTAATGTAAAACTAAATCTTTGCTATTGTTGTTTTAAAGAGGATTTTAGTATTATTGTGAGTCTAAAATATTTAGACGAGAGAGTATGTTCCTTCTTGCACATAGCTGTAGCTTGCATGATTAATTCTATTTATTTAAATATCAACTTTTCGATCTGCAGTTGAAGTCAGATGTTTAATTACACTTAAGTTGAAGTCATTAAAACTCATTTTTTAACCACTCCACAGATTACATTTTTCGCAACCTATAGTTTTGGCAAGTCGTTTAGGATATCTACTTTGTGCATGACAAAAGTAATTTTTGCAACAATTGTCAATTGGATGTAAATCTGTGACTGTATTTAAGGCCTACCTTCAAACTCAGTGCCTCTTTGATTGACATCATGGCAAATCAAAAGAAATCAGCAAAGACCTCAGAAATTGTTTTTGGACCTCCACAAGTCTGGTTCATCCTTGGGAGCAATTTCCAAATGCCTGAAGGTACCACGTTCATCTGTACAAACAATAGTACGCAAGTATAAACACCATGGGACCACGCAGCCATCATACCGTTCAGGAAGGAGATGCATTCTGTCTCCTAGAGATGAATGTAGTTTGCAAATCAATCCCAGAACAACAGCAAATGATCTTATAAAGATGCTGGAGGAAACAGGTAGACAAGTATCTATATCCACAGTAAAACGAGTCCTATATCGACATAACCTGAAAGGCTACTCAGCAAGGAAGAAGCCACTGCTCCAAAACTGACATAAAATGCCAGACTACAGTTTGCAAGTGCAGATGAGGACAAAGATCTTACTTTCTGGAGAACTTTCCTCTGGTCTGATTAAACAAAAACTGATTTGCTAAAATGACCATCGTTATGTTTGAAGGAAAAAGGGTGAGGCTTGCAAGCTGAAGAACACCATCCCAACTGTGAAGCATGGGGGTGGCAGCATCATGTTGTGGGGTTGCTTTGCAGCACTTCACAAAATAGCCAGGAAGTTAAAGCTCGGTCGCAAATGGGTCTTCCAAACGGAAAATGACCCCAAGCATTTCTCCAAAGTTGTGACAAAATGGCTTAAGGACAACAAAGTCAAGGTATTGGAGTAGCCATCACAAAGCCCTCAACGCGATAGAACATTTGTGGGCTGAACTGAAAAAGCACGTGCGAGCAAGGAGGCCTACAAATCTGACTCAGTTACACCAGTTCTGTCTAGAGGATTGGGCCAAAATTCCAGCAACTTATTGTGAGAAGCCTTTGGAAGGCTACCCAAAACATTTGACCCAAGTTAAACAATTTAAAAGGCAATGCTACCAAATACTAACCAAGTGTATGTAAACTTATGACCCAATGGGAATGTGATGAAACAAATAAAAGCTGAAATATATAATTCTCTCTGCTATTATTTGGAAATTTCACATTCTTAAAATAAAGTAGTGATCCTAACTGACCCAAGACAGGGAATGTTTTCTATGATCAAATGACAGGAATTGTGAAAAACTGAGTTTAAATGTATTTGGCTAAAGTGTATGTAAACTTCTGACTTCAACTGTACAATGATTTATGCACCTTAAGAAATGTGGCTGTGTGAATAAATATAATGAATTTTGCAATCGATTGGATGGTGTGTGTGAAATACGTTCTCATTTCTATAAATTTGACTGTTTTAAAAAAACTGCATGCAACCATCCAGGTGTGTTTTTCTGTTCTCTGAATATTTAAAAAGATGGGGTTTGGTGGTTGTTGTTATATGTACGCTTTGTATTTCAGGTGTTCATGATTAAATATTGTAATGCTTTATTCTCAGCGTGTTGCTTGAAATTATTTAGTAAAAACAAATATTCAAGAGTGAGTTTAAAGTTTGTTCCATTCCCAATGTCATGATTTTTCACAAATAATAATTAAAAAAAATTGTATGTGTATAAAAATAAGAAGTAAAAAAAAAAGCGTCATCTGAGTGAAGTCTTGATTTCCGTCCCAAATGCACGCTTTTATAACTCATGCACTCTCATGGTCTTACTGACTAGCGCTCCATAGGCGTGCACTTGCATACGCCACCAAAGTCTGGACTCAGAGTAGGACCGCAATTGCCTATGGTACCATTTGGGACAGGGTCGCTGGCAACAGCACAAGAGGAGAATGCATTCTTGCATTCAATACAGCTGGATGGAGCTCAATTATGAATTTGGGAATCTCGAGACGTTTTTAATGAGTCTCAAACTGTTTTGACACAGCGACCTAAAAATGCTGTGTTTATGACGCAACATAACCAAGTGAGACGCTCTAAATCATCTGTCTGATGCATGTGTACATTGACGCATCCTTAGCCAAGCCCTTATAATAAATCTATCTCAGACAGACTAAAAAATTGCTAAATGGATTACCGTGGACTGCAGGCCAATGACAGGATTATGTCAAGGGACAAAATATGTAAATAAACTAAATATCGCTTTCTAAAGCCACTCTTTGTATTGTCTTATCAATGCTTTACTTGTCTGCCAAATTAATGTAATGCATTTTAATTAATCTCAGCAAATATTTATACATGCAATTAATTATATGAATTAATCAGCATATTGTGTAATTAATTAGATAAAAATTAATCGAAAGACAGCCCTAAATATTAGTTTCTTTGTTGTTAACTAAGTTTGTGCACTGATTTCATATTTATTTGCTAGAAATATTTTTCAATTTTGGTTTGCATCCAAGTTCAACATAAAATAATCAAATGATATAAATATATATATATATATATATATATAAAAATATAAAAAGCATTACCACATGGTTAATATAAAAACATTTTTTTGTAGAACTTCCAGCAAAATAACATTTATCGTAATACTCTTCATTACAGCAATAGGCTATTAAATTAATCATACCATTATATAAGATTTTGGTCATCCTACCCAATCCCAGTTCAGATTAGAGTGTAATTTACATTTTAGCAGTGTCCCGTCTAAACCCTTGGAGTTTTATTAGTCGGACTTACTTGGTGAAGCGGATCTCCAGGTGGGAGGTCAGGTACTCTCGTGGGGTAAAGGTGTGCTCCCAAACCATCATGTTGGGTACATAGTTAATGGAGAAGCAGAGCTCTGACAGAGCAGTGTGCAGTTTGTCCAGACTGTAACAAACGGACAACATCATCCAACATTAA
Source organism: Xyrauchen texanus (assembly GCF_025860055.1). Classification (NCBI taxonomy): domain Eukaryota; kingdom Metazoa; phylum Chordata; class Actinopteri; order Cypriniformes; family Catostomidae; genus Xyrauchen; species Xyrauchen texanus. The sequence continues at coordinate 38,647,369 of NC_068293.1, read as the reverse complement.
AAACTAATTTCCTTCAGATCACAGCCAATCAGGCATGGCTTAACCAGCATGGGTCCACAGCACTCCCATACTGTTGCCACTGCTCATGAGATGCAGTGTGTCAATATCAGGCTTTAGGATAAATCCATTTTATATTACATGGAGGATCTGTTTGAATGTGTTTTGGTATAGGAGGATAATATGGTAAATGCCTACAGCAAGGATTTGTTTAACATATCTGTGGGAGGCAAGTGTGCGAGGGTCACTGGGTTTAAGATGTGTGCATTGGTGTGATGGGAGAGAAAGAGAGATACAGAGGATGAGTGAGTGTTGTCCTTACTTTGTTACAAGAAGCCTGTTCTTCCTCATACTTTCCACACCAGGTTTCTCTCTCTCTGGTTCGCCCTTCTTTCCCGTCTGCTTTTTCGACTTCTTGTTCACGGCCTGACTGATGGTTTTGGCACAATGTTTTGGCAGTAGCTGTGCAGAGGAACAGGAAACAGGAAAAGCCCCCATTTAAGACTCTTAAACCAGTGATTCTCAACTGGTTTTGCTTCAGGACTCAACACAGTACTACAATTGTTTATTGTATAAAAGTAGAAACAAGAAACAAATGCACTTAAAAACAAACACTTAAAATTTGCATTGGTTTATAATTGGTTTCTAAACATGTCTTGAATTTTCATGCAATCATGTTCTACGCCCTAATCTCAAGAACATATGTTTAATGCAGTCTGGGTAATCCAGTTTTATTATGCATTGTTTTGTTCCTGGTTTTTAATGACGCGGGTGCAAATTAACTGCTTATATATGTTAAGAAACTAAACAATTTAAATTAGAAAGCCAGAAGAATAAGTAAAAAAAAAAAAAAAAAACATTTATGACATTGCAAATATCATTAACAAATATCTTACAATGGCTCTCCAACCTGTCCATGTTGGAATATGCTTAAAGAAATAGTTCAACCAAAAATTGTAATTCTATCATCATATCCTCACCCTCATGCCGTCCCAGATGTGTATTATTTTCTTTCTTCTTCAGAACACAAACAAAGGTTTTTGAAGAATATTACAGCTCTGTATGCACACATCTTAGATGGCATGAGGGTGAGTAAACGATGAGATAAATTTCCTTTTTCGGTCATCTATTCCTTTAATTTGGCTATCTTTAACCAATTAAAAGATTAATTTGTGCCAAAATAAAATACATTTGGTTGGACACATGACCTTTGCAGCTTTTCTCTCTTCCTTCCTATGCACAATTTTATTTTATTTTATTTATTTTTGCACTTAGTATTGTATTTTCATGTTGAGAATTGCTGAAATAAATAAATGAAGAGCTGGTGTAACAAATGCACCCTTATCCATATAGAAAAGAGCAGATGTGAGAAGACATGTGATCTTCTGCCCAATTTGCTTAGATTATGGTTTCACTAGGCAGAGGGAGGTGGGAAAAAGCGGCAGTCATTTATTAATTAAAGTTGGCAGTCTGCGTTAGAATAGGTCTGGTTATAAGTGCTACCAGTTCTGTTCGATGAGTCAATCAAGTTTAATTTCATTGTGATCATTTTGCAACGCAATTGAACATTCTTGCTGAATTTGCACATCTCTTGGTAAACCCAGTTGAATTTGTTAAAATCCCAGAAAATACATGGAAAATTACACAACTCCCAAAGAGTCCCTTTCAGTGTTTTGGCAGCATTCAATGTGTGTGTGTGTGTGTGTGTGTGCGCGTCACTGACCTGGTCGCTCAGTGTGCACTGTTCTGTGCATATGTCTGTAATGAGGTTGCGGGCTTGCTTGGCCATCTCATCCAAGAACATGTTGCAAAGGGACAGGCTGCGGTCTCCGATGTGGTGCCTCTGCAAGGACAGATAGACATAGGAGACATTAGAGAAGAATTCCCTTAGAATAACTCTGGTTTTAGTCAGACTTTAGACTATTGCCATAAAGTCTGGTTTACTTTGCAAAATCCGATCCCCATTACGCCTGGTATTAACCTCCAATTAAAGTATCGGATGGTCAAATCACAAGTGAACAGGGCTAAATAGCTGATAGATAGATAGATAGCTGCTAGATAGCTTCTTTCAAAGGGGGTCAGGGATGCATTTGCAGTGCACACTATAACCTTTGTCTTAAGGGGATAGTTCACCCCAAAATAACAATGTTGTCATCCTTTACTCACCTTCATGTGGTTCCAAAGCTGTATGAGTTTCTTTCTTCCTTGGAACACAAAAGGTGATCTTCGGCAGAATAAAATTTGGACAAATGAAATTTTAATGTGGAAGTGGTTACACGACACAAGGTTCTGTCACTTGTCACAGCTGGTTTGGAAAAAATCTCTGGCACACAGGGGCAGTGTTTGAACCCAGGTAAAAAACAAAACAAAGCAGTAATTTCTTTTTCTTTTTTTTTTATTCTTCTAGGTGCTGTAAATTACACACAATTTACTTTTGTTTCAACTGACCATTTGTGATGTTAAAAGTGATAGTTACCTAAAAATGAAAATGCTCTCAATTACTCACCCTCATGCTATCCCAGATGTGTATCAGCATTATAGGCCCACACAATGAAACTCTAAAGGGTCCAAAACTCTGAAGCTCAAAAGAGCATATAAAAAGGCAGCATAAAAGTAATCTTGATGACTCCAGAGGTTAAATTCATATATTCAGAAGCAATTTGATGAGTGTGGGTGATCAAATCAATGAGAAACAAATCAAAGTTTGTCATTTTTTTTTTTTTAGCTAATTCTCCTCCCTGCCCCAAAAAAGAATTCTTAGGACAGCTGTTTATAAATAAATAAAAATAAATCACTTTCAAAGTGATTTAGTAATTTTTAAGAGATTTATAATTTAAAAAAAAAGTATTTATCATACCACTTCTGAGGACATGGATTTCTGAAGAGTATGGATTACTTTTATGCTGCCTTTATATACTTTTGAGCTTGAAAGTTTTGGACTCTACTGACTTGCACTGAATGGACCTACAGAGATGAGATACTCTTCTAAAAATGTTCGCTTTGTGTTTAGCAGAAGAAAGTATGTCATAGGCATATGGGATGGCATGAGGGTGAGTAAATGATGAGATAATTTTTTTTAATTCTTGGGTGAACTACTCCTTTAAAACAATACCAGGTGTAAACAGGGCCTTATACTGGAAAAGAACCACCCAAAAGTGACCAACTTAAGTTTGTACGGTTTGAGACTTTTGAGAGAAGTTTTTTCTTATTGTGGCAGCCCAGTACCTTGTAAACACAACTTTGTTTACCAACAGTCTGCCCTGACTGGGAAACATTGCATAGAAAATGGCTGGCGATTCCAACTGGCCCTTGTCATTTTCTTCTGGGTCTACTCCAGTGTAAGCTGTTCAGGTGAATTTGGCTTACACTGAGGTGCTGTTTGTTTCCCGTTCTCCATGTCTAAGTGAGGCTCTTTGTTATGGCCAAGCTGGTCTGGTCGCCTCAACTCCCTCCTTTAAGCAAACAGTGCATACTCTCTAAATTACTAATGCAACTCTTGCACAACAAAAGCTGTAATTTTAAGCTTTGATGGCAGATGGAAGAGCAAAAGCCAAATATTCTGCCTCACTTACACAAGGATCATTGCGGGCATCGGAGGGCAACTTCTGAGATGGCAGAGGTTGGAATTATGTCATCTATCCGACATGATGCAGAGACCAACCTTTGATGAAGCTCCGTGATCATTTATTGTTACTCTAAAGCACTGTAAAAAGTTTTCTGTGTGAGGATGGAAATATTCTTGGAAACTTTTAGTGCTTTTCCAACATAAATAAAGCCTGCAGCTGTCCAAAGCTGTGTGGAGTGGACATAGGAGGAAGACCATTTCAGAGACCTGCTGAGAGAGGGAGTTTTATGTTTAAATAAGGGAAACCCAAACCTTCTATAGCTCAATAAATCTTTTTTATTCCTCTAAGTGCTCTCAGACAGCTCAATGTTCAGGCTGACATGAGAACTCTCATTGTGCTGCTTGTGTTGGGGGCCTTTGTTCACCAATTAGGAGTGAAAATGTAGGTTTATTTACCAAATTAAATGGTACATTGGAGGGCAAGATGTTTGGCAGGAACAAACACTCTGTGAATGTGCCTGCCGTATTCCGGCAGGGGGGAAAAGGGACCTGTTGTGCTTCTTGTGTGTGTGGAGGGGCTTCCATAATCCCTCGGGGAGCCTGAGTAGCTGCACCGGTGTATGGTTCAATTACAGATTTAATAAATCATGCTTTTCAGCATTTGGTTTTCCGCACACATCCTGATACATGGACCACAGCGCTCAATGCAGCGTGTTGGGACATTCCAGCTCTAGTTAAACTCACTGAGCTTTCCGGAATCACAGTAAGATTCCATCCTGAACCCTTGTATGGGTCGCAGCTAAGCCGTGGCGGGACCCAACCGAGAAGAGAAAGGATCTTTCCGAAACTCTTCTTCACAAAAGTAATGTAACACTGGTTGTATTCACTGGGGGACATTCACATAAACCTTTTTTTTTTCCAAAAACATAGAGCCTGTGGAAACTACACCGGAGGTTGAGGACAAGGTAAAAAGCATATATGTGTGTGTGTGTGTGTGTGTGTGTGTGTGTGTGTGTGTGTGTATATATATATATATATATATATAATTTCAACTTCAGAAAACTCTTCAAACTTCCATTTAAAAAAGTGTCATGAATACAGATAACAGACTGTTGTTCTGATTTGAGGTCAGTATAACTCACCTCTTCAGGGCAGAGCTCATGAGTGCAGCTCATAAAGTGGGTACAGAGCAGAGGGAAGGAGATGGAGTATCGCGATTGGGAGGGCAGCTCAAGACACTGCTGGAACATCTTCTCAAAGGCTCGGCTGTAAAAGCTATCAGAGGGAGAGAGCAAAATGAGCAGCCAGTTTACTTTTCCAATTGGTACAGTCATATCTAATCAGAGCTGCTAAAGAACAACGCAGCACACGTCTCCTTTAAATAAAGTAACAACTTCAATATTTATATATTCAAAAATATTTTATACAACAGTTAGTTCCGGTCCTCGCCTCTGATTGGATGAGAGACATTCCATGAATACTGATGTCTTACACCATAAGCACGCTTCATTGTTTGTGGCATTCTAAATAAATATGTAAGAGAAGTGCAGATGTGTAAAAGAGCTAGATGTGTATATTTTAATTTTTCCCTGTGACATTAAACTATTTTGTGTGTTATGAGCCAGTTAAGTTTGACGTGCATTGAGTCAGCACACGCCAGTCAGTGAGTGGTTTCTTTGAAGTCATTAGTAGTGTTGTCACGGTACCAACATTTCAGTAGTCGGTACCAATACCAGTGAAAATTCACGGTACTCGATACCATTTTCGGTACAAAGCAAAAACAGGTTACTAAACTACACTCTTTTATTAACAAAGTCTACAAAACACTAGCAGCAGAACTAAGAACAGAAATATGCCATTGAGCAACACTTTAATTTAAGTATATTATTTTTTAATTATAACAAAACTGAACAATGTATGCTTAAAGTATTTTTGAACACTTATATAAGATTTGGTTCAACTTTTAATTTAAGTTTTTACCAAGAACTAAAAAAAAAAGCCTAAATAAACAAGCATACAATAGAATTAATAAAAAACTATTTCCAAACTAATGTGCAAAGTGCTCTCTTATTAATAAAGCTGTATTTTGCCATTTTTCTTCATGATAAGAAATGCACAGTGACATATATTATGATTAAATAAGTCACGAGCAATCGTGTTCTAATTTAGCTGCATTAAGCGTGTGCACTCGAGGGATGAGTTCCCCGAGGCAGAGTCTCTCTCAGCCAGGTGCAGTTTCAATCTGTCCCCCTTAGATAGGGACATTCGCGCAACTCATAGAAGAGGCACCGACCACACAGAGAATGCCAGTTTCTGAGTTTATAGTTATTAACATGATATATCAGTCTCAAATGCAAATAACTTCCAAACCTGGCTTTTTCCACTTTTCATTTCGACATGATTCAGTTGAGACTCTGCAGCAGCTTTGCTTGTCATCATCTTTTGGTTGTTGTGAGCGTTCGAAAGTTCCCGACTCTGAATGGGTACCGGGTAGACGGTATTTTTGACAACACTAGTCATTAGTATTGTCTCTCAATCCATGATCTCTAGGACTACCACTACATTACAGATGGGAACTACAGATAAACTAATATCTTCAGCATTTAGACTTACCACAGCTGAGAGAAACACCAGACGGAGTAATCAAGAACAAGATTACCTGTGGCCGAATCACAGCAGTGCTGATGTAGGGCCATACAGTACTCTTTGCTCGTGTGATTTTGCTTTAGTATAAATGGTAAATGGTCTGCACTTATAAAGCACCTTTTAAACTTAGCGGTTCTACAAAGTGCTTTACACTGTCTCTCATTCAGAGCTGCCATGCAAGGTGCTAGCCTGCCATTGGGAACAACTTGGGAGTGTCTTGGCCAAGGACACTTCGGCATGTGGGCCGGGAATCAAACTGCTAACCCTGCGATTAGTGGACAACCCACTCTATACACTAGCTATACAAAAATCTGCAAATAAATTGGCAGAATTAGTAATTGATGCATCAAGAAAACAAGAGAATCGTTACACGCCTAACAAATTACTCTTCTGAGCCAGTTCTGAATCGGTAAAAAGACTCAAACTCCCAAGCGATCGGTTTGAATCATTCTAACAAATCATTCTGAACCTGTCAGATTGGTTACAGAATTAATGTCTGACTAACTTACTGAACTGCAGATAATCATAACTTTTATTCTTTTAGTCCAACTACTGGGATGGGGTGATTCCTACAAAAACATAGTTCTGTAGCAAACACTTACCAGAAAATGGACAGATCTGAAGTTTCCACAAGCATCTCCACCAGAGAGTCAGCCATCTTCGTGTGGAAGATGATGGTGTTCATCATCTTGCCCAGTTCCCTGTGATCTGCCAGTCCGAGTGAGGCCTTGGACACGCTGGTGTAAGCCTGAACATGGAGATAGACATCAATATTAGTATCATGACCCATGTGAAAGCCAGCCATAGGCTGATTCCTCCTGAAAAGCATAAACATTGTGGTGCTATCAAACATTGCTCTGTTTGTTTGAGGTAACAACTTTAAACCAATGGCTTGAGTTTGGGGCAGGACTATTTGTTTGTACAACCAATGACAGATGGGGATAATTTTTGGAAATCCTTTTAGATGACAGTGGCACAGATATTATCCTGAAAACTTGTAGCAATCTTTCCTCAAAGGTTGATCTTGGTGGTCTTGATTTCCATGACTGAACCATCAAGCAAATGAAAAGTAACAAATCAGATTGGAAACGGGACCAATGGCAGAGTCTGATCTCAGTGTGGTTTAATGTTTTACCATATCATTAACTTCTGAAGAGGCTTTCTGGGAAATATTTTTCTTAACTCGATACTGTTGAACCAGACAAAACTCCAACCAACATAATTTGCTCCCTAGCATACATGATCAAATGAAGACAGTATGCAAAACAGATTCTCTTTGGTCTTTAAGTCCAAAAACATGTGTTTTCCTTCTTTTTAAGGAGAGCAGAGAAACAGCTGTGCCAGCCAGTGTGAAGAAGTTGAAGTTCCTTCACTACACAAGTGAGAAAACACAACTCAAACATAGCTTCCGCATGCCCTGCACTGGCTTTCATTATCTCAAACTCAGCCAATTCAAAGAGTGCGGAATGCCAGGATGATGCCACGGGACATTCAGCAGGTGCTAAACTCACAAAGCTTGAGGCTATGGAGTCCACGTTCGACAATAAACAACAAATAAACAGCACTGAAGTCCACAGCAGAGAAGGAGAAGTATTGAAAAACAGGGCTTATTTATAAATCTACATTTGCAGACTGCTGCTGGTAGTGTAATCGGCCACAGCGATACAAATAGGACCGCACTTTTGGAAACACAGAGGCCAGAAGCAGAGGAACAGACATGAACTGATTGAACCATTAGCTGTTAAATACTGCTATATCAAAAACAGGTCCATTAAACAAGAAGAAAGCATGCTGAATTGAGTGACTGACTGATTCTAGTGCCAAAAGGGGACATTTTCAACACGTTTGTGGTACTTTATTATTTGCCTTCGTTTCTTGCAAAAAACATTTAAACCTTTTTGGTACTGTACCTTTAAACTTCTGAATGTAAATGACTAGACAATTCTTCTTTGCATATGAAGTGAATAGTTGCTGACTACCCGTTGATATTAGGACCAGGTGATGTGCTTTTATACCGTGCGATGGCAGAAATGTCTCAACCAGGACAGATTCTGCAAAAACGTTTACACAGCCATAGCTTCATTTATTAAGCTATCAGTAGGCAGGAACGCTTTACAGTAATTTACACATGACAGCATTGATGAAACAAAATACAGAATGTAAAATGTGACCTGGATATGTTTTGGTCAGATTCACCCACATTCACAGACTGTACTACCCACACACATTTGCTCTATGGCTGAATGTTTAAATCCTTGACTTTGCTTTATCCTGGCAAACTGAGAGCAGTCTGAACAAGGCCGCACAGTGAGTAAAGCTGGAGTTATCTGGGCAAATTTGTTTTTGTAGCTCTGTGAAATAGAGGACTCTCACTGTGAAAAGAGCAATGGAGATTGAGAAAAGACTAGAACAGAGAAAATAGTTGTTCAGCTCTGAGAAATATTCACATTCCACTGGCAGGAGCTTGTTGAACAGGCTTAGAACAGGCTTTTAAAAATGGTCAATTACTCAAACTCATGTTGTTCCAAACTGACTTTTTGTTTTCTTATGAGAAATGTAAAAGGAGATCTTTTAATGATTATCATGGTTCATAATTTCAAGGCACTTAACTCCAGGTTGCTGTGGGGAATTGTCCCTGTAATAAGTGCACTGCACGTCGCTTTGGATAAAAGCGTCTGCCAAATGCATAAATGTAAAAAAAAAAAAAAAATGCTGGACCATCCCAAAAATTGACTTGACTTATACACTTGACTTAACGAAGTTGCTTTTGTCAATGTTAGCATGTTGCAGACGAGCAGACCTACAGTTATATTTAACTGAGAATAATAATGATAATATCAGCTATCATCCTATGTTAAAAGAGCTACTTTAACAAAAGATATAAAAAAATACAATACATATAACTTAATTAATTCACAAAGTTAGCTGTAGTTTTATTTCTTTGCAGTTGGTACTGTCTTCGGCCTAAAAAACTGCTATGGAATAAACCCAAGTAGTCTAGCTTGGTCAGAAGAACATTCAGGTGCGGACTACAGCTGCCTCAAGGCTGAGGAAGTTTTTAATGATGCTTCATCCACTTTTTCAGCTGATGTCTGTGGTGTTTGTTTTTAAAAAACTTTCTGATATCAGAGGAGCAGGCTTTTTTTGCGGGCTTTTGCGGGCGGGAGCGGGACAAAAAGAGAAATTTGCGGGCAGTAGTGGGAGAAGATATATTTTTTGTGGGAGCACAGGTCTTTACTCCAGACTGTTGGGCTTCTGGTGTCAACACACACACATACAGATCCTTAAAAACACATGAACATTCTTGTCACTCCATCTCGTAATGAAACTATTCCCACCCACACAGTTATTTGAAAAAAAAATTCCATCTTTCACAGGGATGAAGTCTGATTTATTTAAGACAGGATGAAAGGCGCAAGTTTCTCTTGAACAATCAGAGCTTCAAAAGAACAGCATGCATTGTGGTTATTTTCCAAGTCATTTTCAGAAGATGGACATGTCCCAAATCTTCAGAATCAAGTAATTTTCCATAGAGCATGAAAAAATTATGCTTCCCACTGAATAACAAAGGAAAAATTCATTTCTGTAAGACAAAAAGTTGTCAGTGTGAAGCTTCGCATCCACATTTATTATTTTTTTTTTTAGCTTTAGTTGCTTTATGCCAAGGATGTACTCACATATTCAGAATTTAGGGGGAACAAATGTAAGAATTCAGGAATTAACCATTGAAAAACCCATTTTGATTGACCACTGGTCTGAATAATTGAGGGGGTCCCCCTTAAAGTCTACAGTAGTTACAGTCCTGCAGAGATAAGAGGTGTTGATTATGTAAGATTAGGATCAGAGGAAGCAAACACCACATATTGACCAAGCCCCATTCAAACGGCTCGGCTCATCTTACCTGCAGTCTAAACCAGTCCAGCCTCATGCCTCTGAAATCAAAGACCTCACCATCTTCCACTACAACACAAAGACAAAGTTATTATGTGATAGGGTTCAAGCAACAGGAAAAGACTAACTGTAACATTATATCACAAAACAATACGAAAAACATTAAACTGGAGGTAGGAATGGGAGTTATGGCGGTATCTATACTACAGAAAATAAATGTTATGCTGTCCTTAAGGTACATTTGAGGATGAGTAAAGTGTGAAGTCCTTTAAAAAAAAGAAGAGAGGTTAACTACCTTGTTTAATACTGAGAGAGGTCATAGTGTTCACGAAGGATGACATAATAATGGACTCGTCCTCTGGGCAGACAGAAAGGTTCTACAAAGGAGTAAGACATGATGATTTTAACATTCCTGTGAAACAATGTGGTCCATCTTAAAAATAAATCACCATGATGAACAATCTTCACTCTCAGCTGGATTCAGGGTCACAGATCTGAATAATAATAATACTAGTTCTCCATCTAGTGGTGAAGTTCATACATGTCACCTCATGATTTTCTAAACGCCCTCTGTGAGACATGGTCAATGATTCATTAAGTGACTAATGCTTGTGTCTGAACCACACAACAGCACACATTTATGTTTAGAAAAACACCAAGTGACACATTCACATCTGATGCTGTCTCATAAGAGCACTACAAATAACTCATGTAAACGATCTTTGTCTGTTCTTTAATGCAGATGGTGTCACTGCGAGTTCTCTACTCCTTTTGACCAATGAATTTCCATGATTTTTTCAGGTGTTCAACAATTATTGTATTTTTTTTTTTTTAACAAAACAGCATTTTCAAGTCGATATATATTAGCCAACAATATTTTAGAGCGGAGCATAAAATATGCTCTACAAAAATGTCCATGACTTCACAAAGCCTGGAAATAACTATTTTAAAATTCCATGAATGTGGGAAGGCTATGGTGTAGGTTTGTTGGAAGGACAGTTGGAGCTCCAGTGTGGACGGTCTCACCTGTACCAGCTCATTGAGAACCACGGCATCAAAGCCAGACAGGTACTGCACATAGTATCTCTGCATCACAGGGCCGTACTTCCTCACATGTGCCCTCAACTCCTCCATGTAGAAGATCAGCTCTGCAATGTGCCTGAGAAAACAAACATGAATTAAAATACACAGATATTTTCCCTCAAGTAATTAAACCTGGTCACCAAACCCATGAGCTGACTTCAAAGATCTAATTGTGGAAATAGCGAAATCCAAACTTCAAGATTAAGTAGATGGGTAGGGGCTCGTGTCAATTAAAAGTGTTTCTGTAGGAACTTACACTGTATAAATGTTATGGAAACAAAGCTAGATAATACACTTCAATTGTCGGTTTAAAATGGGCCATATCATGGAAACCACATGGAAAAGGTTCCCACACCTTTTGACCAATGAAATTCCATGATTTTTCCAGTTGTCTTATTAATATACAGTATAAGGATCATTATAAATGGAATTCTAGAGACTGCACTCACAAAGAGCATTTTCTAGTCAATAAAATATTTTAGAGCAGATCATTTAACTAGAAAAATTTAATGTTAATGATGTTTTAGGATATTAATTCACATTGCTTTTCCGGGGCAGAAAATCACAATTTAAATGTTCTCTGACATTTACAGGTTTTCCATGACAATGGGAACCCTGAAAAAAGACATTTCCCATCTCTTTTGATCTACAATGAAGACCTAGTCTAATTGACTCTAATCGTGGACCTGACAGCAATCCTACAACCCTCAACTATAAGTACCGATAAGAATTGCTACTCATTTAATTTGCACACAGGTTAGCCAATAACAACATACAAAAGTCTTATAGGTAGAGAAACAAAAACAACCTGTTTTTCTGTTTTTTTTTTCCCAAATGGAAAATACATGAATAGAACTCAAATAAATAAAACTAAAGCTTTTGTTGAAAGAAGCTTTCCAAAAAGCTTTACTTGTCAATGAAGTCGTCTGTGCTTTTCTTCTGGATGTTGTCAGCATGTCTGAGCAACCAGATTATCTCATCACGGGCGAAGGATAGAGCCATAAACACAAACAGAGCCTTGGGTCCCAGTAAGCCGGGCTGGTCAGCCAGCACTGTGGCCAGCTCTTTTAGGGCAGATCGCAAGAACTTGCGCCGTTCTCGGTGCATGGAGCCCCTGAACGAATTGTTAAAGAAATATGAATAATTTATAGAGCAATAAACACTTTAACGAATGTTCAGAAATAGAGGTTACTTACGCATGTGACAGAGCAGATTCTTTGCATTCACGGATGTCGTTGACACGCTTGTTGTAACTATAAAGTTTAAGCAATAAAAAAAACAACAACAACTAATAAACACAACAAAATGATAGTATAATATATGTACATTTAAACCATTTATGTGTGACCCCGATTATAATAATTAATATATTATATTTATGAAAACACATTGTGATAATTACAGCAAGAATTTTTAAAATCTACATTAAAGAATGTGTGTGCGAGAACAAACCACTGACCCGCGAATGTTTACAAAGAGATCCTCAGCAGCTTTGTGGCTGTGGAATACCTCGTCTCTGAACAGACAGAGACAAGAGCTGCTCTGAAGGGCCAACTTCCACAGACTGAGGGCCGCAGGGTCACTGTTCAGAGTCGCATGACACAAGATGAACCCGACTACAACACCAAAGAGGAAAGAGAGAGACATGGTTACATACCCCTAAAACCGCTTTTGCCTGTGAATCTATTGTTCCTAGAAACTAGGTCCACACAGCATCTGCGCCTGAGTGTTGTGTAGTTCAGATTTATTTGCCACATTGCATTTAAATCCAATTAGCAGATTTCCCCTCAAAATTAGCAGAGAATATAGAGAAAAACATCAGCAAATTGCATCAGAGTCTGATAATCCTTATTCACTTTTGATACTCTAATATTAAAAGACAGAATTTAAATCCCCCAAATTGATTAAAAGTAAACAATTGTTAAGATGAAAGATTCTGAAAATAATTTTTTTTAATGATGTGCAATGATCAGTCAGGGATAGTAAGGAAGAAAATAAGGTACATTTGGATTTCATGTCGTCTTTAATAACAACACACTTACAGACGATCCATTTCTCCATGGTATCCAGAGACAGATATTCACAAGGCATCTGAAATACATAAATCATCAGGTTACATTTTATTAAACACACATTCACATGCACCTGCCAATAAGGAACATGGAGTGGGTGGTATGACCAAAATATCACTACATCACATTTTTTTTTTGCTGTAATTTCAATGAAACATTTTGAATATTAATATCCCTGTGACCATGCAAATGACTAACAGGCAGCTGCTTCTTCGAACAATTACATGTGAATGTGTGCACATGCTCTGTGAAGAGACTTCTTCTGTATGCACAAATGGTCAAAATTCCTGTCTTGGTGAGATATTAATGGAAACACAGTCTGTTTGTCTAAATGCAAAAAAAACAAGCGGGACAGAAAATCTAATTTGTATTAAAATATGGGATCAGAGTCTTACAGTGCAAATGCAGATAACAGACCTTCCGTTGTCTATGTTTATAAGATTAAAAAGCAACCAATAATATTGAAAAGAAAAAGAGAAAACCATTAACAATTAATCCTATATAGCCTGAAATATGAAATAATAGATTTTTTGTATTTTCAGAGGACTCCCTGGGCTTTTCAGAGATACCAAATATTTGAGAGTTTGGCCATGACGGCTTCCTCCGCTTGGTCAATAAAATTTATGATATTACAATTTAGCACATCAAATGCTATACAAATGAAATTATTATAAAATATATGAAGTATTTTACTGACATTTAAAAAAACAGAAATTGTAAAACTTTTGTTGCTGGGTCTCAGTTTTGTGGTGGGCATAAATGGAATAGCAAGTAATAGCAATTGAGAGATAAACCTCAAAAGCCTTTTGTACCATATTTGATATATGGATTTCAATGTGCTTTTTCAATAATATAAAGTACAACATTTTAGCCAAGCACAAGTTGCTTATATTGAGCAAACACACATTTTAGAATATCAGTAACAATATCATTGTTATTGTCACTTTCACTGTATCAAAATCAGCAAAGATTTAACTTTAAAAAAAACATTTTTTTAAAAATTACAAAAAATTCTACTCCAAGAAATGCACGAAAACGTCCACAAGGTGGCAGTAGACATCTATTTCATAGCACACAACAGGATTTTCTTAAAATCTTTAATTATTAATGTAATGTTAATGTAAATTATGTTAACGATGCAGGTGCAAACATCACATTTCAAATTTGATACAGGT